>NC_084657.1:14680519-14982126 GCF_019802595.1 Syngnathoides biaculeatus
TGGACACGATTTTCAAGTTGGATTATGTCGTGTCGTGTCGTGTCGAATTAAAACTGGTCGTGTGAGCTTTACATTTTTTCAGTCCTGGTAACATGAAATATTTTTTAACTCGACTTGGTATGACAAAAAAGGCTAAGTGCAAAGGAAAGACATAGAACACCTTGATTACCAAGAAACCTTGGATATTACCTAGGGCCCGATTTCCGTGATATAACCCAAAATACGCTGTGAAGCACTATCATCAGAACATAGGAAAAAAATTAAGCATTTTCTTTTGTCATAAAAACATGAAAATTTAAGTCAATCAGTTAGATATATTTTTGGAAATCAGGACTCCAATGGGAAAACATGTTAAACGCACTGTTCATTTGCCAATTTCAGACAGAAAATTTAAACTTGTTTAATTGAAAATCAAATTCAATTTGCACAGTTCTGTATAATGAAATTCATCTAAAATTTGCCCCAGAAAATGTTTTCTTGCTTATCCACTGATGAAGTTTGGGAAAACATTGACATCGCTTTTTCGCAAAAAAAAAAACGTCGGCCTATAAAGGTGAAGCAGAGTGAACAGTGAACAACAACAACCGTAAACAAAACTTTGTTCAAGTGAATTAAGCTCATTAGAAAATGGAAAAACCCTTTATAAACACACTTTAACAGTGTCAAAGAAAATCTTTCTAACTTACCTGGGGAATGTTTTCTCACAGCCACGAAACTGGCGATTGCTGCACAGGTCGGCATGGTTGTTTTGGTTGTATCAAGATGGTGGCTAGCGACTTCTTCAGTTTTGGTGGCCAGTGAGCCATCCAGTCTTTTTTTTTTTTTTTTTTGGATCAGTATCATTGAGATTGGCTGACTGGATGATACAGTAGGCAGTTTCCTTGCAAATTCTGAGATGAACATTCATACCTTTATGTATTAGGTTAAAAAAAAAAACGATTACCATTCATAGACTATTTTATGTGAATGCTGTGATATGAGCATCCATACCAAAACAAACAGTCAAATGTGCGCCAAACCAAAACTCCCTCGAAGCAAAAGTTACGTTGTGAGGTAAGCAGTTAGACAAACATTCCTGTAGCACGATGAACATCACTTTAATTTGATTAATATTTTTTTTTTCCGGGGGGCGTGCAGACTATTCGTGTACCTCCGCAGCTTCCTCTTGCCATTCCTGGCTGAGGTTGACTTCTGTGATCGCGCATCAGTGCCAGAGCGTGACGGTAATAAACACCAGCAAGAAGGAGCCAGTCCCATTGGAAAGGATGGTGGAGCAGAGGAAGGAAGAAAACCAGCAGCTGGAAGCGAGCCCTGGTCCCCAGGAAGGCCAAGATCCCATCGTAGTCCCGAATGGCTTGTTCAAGGGGAAATAATCCAAACGTCCAGCTGATAGCATGTCATGTCGTTTTATTGTTAACACACGCCGTCTTTGAGCCCGTCACTGTTAATTGTGTGTTCAGTGTGAACTGGCCTGAACAAGGAACCCAGAGACCCACCCCCACCCTCCTGGTACAGTAAAGGTGAGGAGGTTCATTTAACATTTATCATAATAAAACAAAACTGGTTTAAAACCCATGGGGTCAGGCACGTGCACAGACATTTTGGGGAGAAGGTGCTCAATCAAAAAAAAAAAAAAAAGAGAATAAAAAACAGGACCCATCAACAAATTATTCGTAAAACAAACAAAAAAACCCACTGCAATTTAGGTACTGTTATTTAAATATCATAATATGATGTCTTTTTCATTGGGTTGGCTTATTTCTTGAAACGACACAGAGGGTCGGTATAATTTAATATTACTGTATGGATTTGCACTTGATGGCAACCTCTGTTTATTTCTACATTCAGTGAAGAAGTAAAAACACATCTGATCAAAAATCACAAATCTAATAATTATTAATACTGTAATTTGAATGGGAATATTTGTGTTTACTGGACACCCGTGAACTTCTGTTCGGTCTCATCTTCATTTGTGTGTGCGCATTTGTAGGCTTTCTTCCTGCAGCACCTGCAGGATGAAGTGAAAATTCCACCCTTAAAAATGCACAGTGTAATATTTCAATTGGTTTTATGCACATCCATCCATCCATCCAGCCATCCATCCATCCATCCATCCATCCATCCATCCATCCATCCATCCATCCATCCATCCATTTTCAGGGCTGCTTATCCTCACGAGGATCGCTGTATTGCTGGGGCCAGTCCCAGCTGTTATCAGGCACGAGGCATGACACACCCTGAAATAATTGTCAGCCAATCGCAGGACAAGCGGCTCAGAATATGGGTTGATGGATTTCTTGTATTGAGACGAATCAAAACAGTTAAATAAAGAATTTGACATAAACAGTACTTTTATCCATTTCTTCTAATGTATTTTGTGAAATAATGGCTAAATTAAGTGCAATTAATAAAAAAAACTAATTCAAATGAATCAGTTTCATACCAAAAATAAATTAAACAATTTTAAATACATTTATACAAATATATTTTAAGCAACTAAAATAACATGTTACTCAATAATGAAATGTTATTTTATGATTGATTTTTTTTTTTTTTTTACATCCACATTTGAATTTTAAAAGACTTGACCAATTTTGAGATTCTAAAAGTCAAGCCATCCTAAAGCAGCAGTTTTTGAACCCCCTCAACTCCCACCCCCGTGACATAGACGCTGATGGCAAGCGCCGTCTCCCGGCGACTGCTCACCCGGGGAAGGGCTGCATTTGAGCGACGCTTTCCGGCAGGGGCATTCCAAAGCTCTCGGGCAGCAGGAGGCTGAGTAACGCCGCCGTTGTGATCAGGACGCCCATCAGGATGTAAGGCAGGGATACCAAATACGTTCCTGTGGTGGCGAGGTGGAAAAAGGTGAAAGATGGCCCATGTGAGAGAGAGAGAGAGAGGGAGAGCAAGAGAAAGTGAGTGAGCGAGAGAGAGGGAGAGTGAGAGGGAGAGGGAGAGAGAGAGAGAGAAAGAGGGGCCTCGAATGAGCAACAAGGAAAAAAAAAACCAGTAACATACACACACACACGCAAGCTGTCACAAAGACACACAGGCAAACACACAAATAAACGCAAAGGCACAATAAATGCAGAAACACACAAACACATTCACAAGCAGTCATGAACACACACTACAAGTAAAAACACGAATATTATAGATAAGCACACAAAAACACACTAACACACACAAGTAAAAACACACACTAAGAGGCAAAACCAAAAACACACGTGAACACACTCCTTAACACACACACACACACACATTTTCAGAAGCAGTTACAAACACACACAAAAACACGCGCACGCAGACACAAGCAGTCACAAAGGCAAAAACACACACACGGATAAACGCAACGACACATACACAAAACAAGCAAAAACACATGAGCACATTAACAAGCAGTCATGAACACACACTAACACAGCACAAGTAAAAACAGAAATATATATATGTACACACACAAAAACACATTTACAAACACACACACACAGACAAACCAAAAACACACGTGAACACACTCCTTAACACACACGCATTCAGAAGCAGTTACAAACACACCCACACAAAAACACGCATGCAGGAATACATCCATCCATTTTCTTTGCCACTTATCCTCACGAGGGTCACGGGGAGTACTGGAGCCTATCCCAGCTGTCAACAGGCAGGAGGCGGGGTACACCCTGAACTGGTTGCCAGCCAATCACAGGGCACATAGAGAGAAACAGCCGCGCACACAATCACACCTATGGGCAATTTAGAGTGCCCTATTAATGTTGCATGTTTTTGAGATGTGGGAGGAAACCGGAGTGCCCGGAGAAAACCCACCCAAGCAGGCACGGGGAGAACATGCAAACGCCACACAGGCTGCGCCGGGATCGAATCAGGAATACAGACACACAAATACAAATACATGCACACCACACAAAAACACAAACACACACAGAGGCACAAACTAACACAGACACTCAAACATTCATAAGCAGTCGCCCTCATAGACAGACCGTGTCCCCCCCACCCCAAATGCCAAAGTGCGCAGGCGTCGGCGCGTCCTTACTCAGGTAGATGATGTAGGGTGCGAGGATGCTGCCAATCCTGCAGGCCATGGAGCAGGCGCCTAAGGCCGTGTTCCTCAGCACAGTCGGGTAGAGCTCGGCGGTGTAAGCGTAGACGTGCGCGAACGCCACCGTCAAGCTGAATTTTCCGATCATCTCCAGGGCCACCGCCAGCCAGTGCAGGCCTGCGGGCGGCCGGATACCCGCCGTTTTACATGCACGTGCAGTGTGTTCAGAGTCAAAAATAGCTTCACAATCATTTTTCTCAAAGGCCACAACGTTTGTACGGTTTCTCCATGACGCCCGTTGTACTGTGAAACATATCAATATTTCAGCGCCTTTTCCTATGATTACATATAAGCAAATGATTGATGATGAACTATAGGTACAGTATAACAGTATAGGTATTGCTCAAGTTACTTTCAAAAGGGGTTTGGATTCGTTACATGTTACTATTTGGAAATTTGGTACAGAATTGAGCAAGAATTACGGAAGTTGACACACATGATTTGCTTTTGCAGGACAAATAAAATGATTTGGTGGGCCAGATCTAGCCCCCGGGCTGCGAATTTGTCACCAGTGTGGTGGAGAAGGGGCTCAGTATTTCTATCTGGCATTTTCATATCGTTTGATAAATAACGGTAAAAAGATACCCCACTGAATTTGTTTTTAAATATCCATTCATTTTACTGAAATACAGTAAATATACGAATTATTAGTAGTTGTTATCATTCAAAAAGGTAATAATTGCTAAAATGTCTTTATTATTATATGTCCCAAATATAATTTCATAATTTGCAACGTTTTCTCAAGCTTGTTGCAATCTAGGATATAAAGGACCTTCCCATCACAACTGCTTAAATAAAATGCATACTTCATAAAAACGAACATAACAGTTCATTTTTGTCAATTTATTTACCACAAGAGGGCTCGTTATTGTGTTGTTGCAACACATCAAAGTGACTACACTTTTTAATTTTTTTTTTTTTCCAAACATTAACGGTAATGATTATCACGGACGGTTCCTACCTGCCGGAACGAGCTGGATGACCAGGAGAAAGAAACCCGAAGCGAAGAGACTGCCGGCCATGATGACTCGGCGGCGGCAGCGGCGGAACATGAGCCACGTGATGAAGTAGGCGGGGACCTCCACGGCCCCCGACAGGAAACAGTTGAAGTAGGCGTCGCCGTGCAGGTTGGACGTGTTGAGCGACAGGGCCAGGTAGCCGATGGCGATCGTGTTCCTGCAGGGGGTGGTGGGGGAGTTTGGCGCCGCTTGAAACGCCACTCACGAACATTTGGGGATATTTGGCTCTCGGGTGAAATGTCAAAAGCAAATTCTGGAAAAATGAAATGCTTTCTAACCTTTACAGTTGAATTTCTTTTTGACCTATGATAAAGAGGGCAGTAGATAAGTACGGAAATATGGCGTGAAGAATGAAGCCTCCCAAAAAATCTGGCGGTTGATATCACAAATGGTGCAAATTACAAAAGAGGGGAAAAAATTCCAGCTAACAAATCTACACCTAACTAAACACCTAAAACATCAAGCCTCTCTTTCCACAAAGCGAGGTGAAGATGAGCGACGTTTATGTCTAGGATCGACCCTGCGGGGAAGTCCGGATTTTGCGCTTCCAATGGCAATCCTGAGACGTACCCAGGCCAGCCAAGAGACGTCGTCGCTCCACCGTGTCCCGGGTCGTCCCGGGGGCCTCCCAGAGACACGTGCTCAGAACATCCCACCAGGGAGGCATCCCTGGCGGGGGGCATCCTAACCTGACACCCGAGCCACCTCATCTGACTCCTCTCAATGCAGCTGAGCGGACTTTTACCCTTAAAATGATACAATTTCCTTTCAAAAACAAAGCAAAAAAACACCTCTGTTTGGTGATATTAGCATTTAGCTCTACAAAATATTCTTGCCCCTCCTCGAAATGGGACTTTATGCTTATAAGATAACCATCTTTTTTGAAAATATACTTTCGTTCTTGTAATTTCACCATTCTTTCTTTTCAGCATGGCTTTTATAATCCTTGGTGGATTAAAATTTAATTGGGGTTCTGTTTCCGAACCTGACAGCTCATTAAGTGTGTGTGTGTCTACACGTGTGCGTCCACCCACCAGACGAGCCAGAGCACAGCGGACATCCAGCCAATGTTCCTTAAGCGGAGTATGTCGCAGATGTTGTACGCCTTCATCTTCTCCGAGCCACATTCTTTCTACGGAACAATAAACATTCCAAAGAAAGCTCATTTCATAACGAGCCCACATACAGTTAAGACCTAGCAAGATAATAAGACATTATTTACAAGATAAACTGTAATTTAGAAAGAACAGTAAATCAATTTTACCATTAAAGAGTCCTTTTTTTTTTAACTCAAACTACCACTTTCAGATAATTCAATAGGAAAAAGCATTTTTTTTTCCATAAAAATACACAGATTTACATTTTTTTCCACAAAAAGTGAGCATTATTATCTTTCTAACAAAAGATTTTTTTTAGTGCGAGTATAGCTTGCGGTGCGACAAAGTAAAACGAGTCTTCGGGTCAACGCATGTCGGGGGTCGGGGGGTGTACATTTTGCCAAACATTCCAGTCCCAGCGGGTCCTCCGCGTCCCCTGCCGGCTTGTATATTTGAGCGTGCACGCACGTGCGCGACAACGTGTCAATTATTGTCGCGGGCTGGACTGTGAGCAGTGAACCAGATAAAAGGGGAAAAAAAAAAATTGGCTCTTAAAGAGCAAAAACAACGGCAGATATGATGGCTTAATGATTGATTGTGACGTGCTGAGAAGAAACGGTTATAAAAAAAAAGTATGCGAGTCTGCTCAAGAAAGAACGGTCATCTTGTATTCTCTCAAGGTTTCTAGATTTTTCTTGATTTTTTTTCAGAAAAATAAGACCATTCATAATAATATAATATAATAATATTCACTTTTTACAGAGGATTTCACCTTTTTTGTCTCACCAAATACAGATTTATTGGGATAAAATTCAAGATATCGAGATTTGGAACAAAAATTAAATGTTACTCTCATAAATGTCTGACTTAAATTTTAAAATGCATATTTTCTTCTAAAAACAAAACAACTATTCTCGTAAGGTTATTACTTTTTTAAAAAATAAAATGCCAACCTTTTTCTAAAAACAAATACAAATTTAATTGTGTAAGATTTAGACATTTTTATTGAAAATTATAACATTATTCCTCAAAATTATGACTTTCTCTTCAGAAAAAAACTTTTTTTGGCAAATTTCTACTTTTTTTCAGGCAATTAAAATCTAAAAAAATATATGGCATTCATCCCGTAAAGCTTAAACTTTTTTCGCCTCCCCATGAAACTCAAATCAATCATGTGAGCTAAGACTCGACATAAAAAGTCAACAACTCTATGTCCCTATTTGGAGGACTAATTTCCTGTTCCTGCAAGCTCTCCCTGTCCCTTTTTTTTTTTTTTTTTTTGTCCATGAGATTTGATGGCACGAACCTGCAAAGGAGTGAAAATTTTTTCCGGTGCCTCTATTTTGTTCGTCTTGGCGGCCTCTTTCAAAATGGCCTCGGCCTCAGCGATCCTTCCCTGAGACAGAAGCCAGCGAGGCGACTCGGGGATGAACCTGCACGGTCAAATAAACCTCGGTGGATGAGCGGCTCATTCACAATGGCCTGCCTGGAGCCCTGCTAAACCCGATTTAAAAAAAAAAAAAAAAAAAAAAAAAAACATGCGAGCCCCTACCACCAGAAAGTTAAGAGGAGGAAGCCGGGCGTGGTGATGCCCAGCAGCAGCATCCTCCAGTCTCGCAGGAAGTAGGCGTGGAGTGGCAGCAGCATGTAGCCCAGAGCGAAGAATACACACGAGCCCGCCGTGGTGAAGAACTCACGCACTGGAGGACTGACGATCTCCGCACCTGAAAGAAAAACCTTTCACCTCACTCGGAATAAAGCGACATACCGGTACTTATACTCTCAAGAAACAGGGAAAAAAAATGAATATTCTGATGATAAAGTTGGACTTTTATCCAGAAAAAAAATTATTTTTTTGGGGGGAAATACTTTTTGAATAGTTGCGCTGTAGTCTGAGCACAAAAATGAGGCACTATGACTTTTTGTCCTCAAAAAGTTCAACTTTTTTCCCCTGGAAAGATTAGGATTTTTTTCCAAAGAAAATTCCATCCATCCATTTTCTTTTACTGTTTATCCTCACGAGGGTCGCAGGGAGTGCTGGAGCCTATCCCAGCTCTCAACAGGCAGGAGGCAGGGTACACCCTGAACTGGTTTCCAGCCAATCGCAGGGGCACATAGAGACAAACAGCCGCACTCACAATCACACCTAGGGGCAATTTAGAGTGTCCTATTAATGTTGCCTGTTTTTGGGATGTGGGAGGAAACCGGAGTGCCCCCAGGCACGGGGGAGAACAAGCAAACCCCACACAGGCGGTGCTGGGATCGAACCCGGGTCCTCAGAACTGTGAGGCTAACGCTTTACCAGCCGATCAACCGTGCCGCCTCCAAATAAACTTGATTTTTTTTTTTTTTTAACTTGGAATAAAAGAGACAGTGGTACAGTGGGCTCAGCTGGAAAGCGTTGGCCTCACACTTCGGAGGTCCCGGGTTCAATCCCGGAGCCGTCTGTGTGCTGTTTGCATGTCTCGATGTGCCCTGTGATTGGCTGGCGACCAGTTCAGGGTGTACCCCACCTCCTGGCCATTGACAGCTGGCCTCCAGCACTCCCCGCAACTGTTGTGACGATAAGCGGCTGAGAAAATGGATGGATGGATAAAAGAGACTAATCCAAAAAGTTAAAAAAAAAAACATTCCCATAACATTAAGACTGGTACCTCTCTTGAGAAGGTCAGTGGTGTTTTGCATTGTTTATAATCATTAAGTGACGTCTTGGAAAAGGTACGTACCGAGCACGTAGGCGGACAGATAGTTGGAGATGTGCGATATGCCGCCGAGGAAGTACAGGACGCAGAAGGCTATCCAGGACTGTGAAAAAACCTGGATGAAGCCACACAGCGTCTGGCTCGCCAGGGTGACAAACAGCACGATCTTCCTGCCAAACCTGAAAAAGAATAACATCAATAAATCGGTGGAAATGTGGTGCAAAAGCGGAGTTGTTGCATCCCTAAACAGCTTCTACTTGGGCCACTGGGGACTAAAGTAAACTCCGATTCTGTCTTTTTTTTGATGGAGTGTGATTTTAAGTTTTACAGCTGCAATAACATCCGGGGAAGTTTTATGGAATGATTACTTCCTATGGAAGAGTATGGAAGTAGTTTAGACCCACCAGGATTCAAATTTGAAATGTAAAGTCATCACATTTTCAATAGTTGCTACAATTCGCTGTCTGAAATTCACCGTCGGTGCCACCAGGCAGAACACCCATCCAATCCCGGTTACACTTTCTTAGTCACGTGATGTCACATACTAAGAAAGCGTAACTGGATTGGCTGGGTGCTTGGTTCTGACGTTAAGTAACCCTGCATGGTGGAATAGACGGTGAATTTTCGACAGCGAATTGTAGCTGGATTGTTAACGTTGAAAAGTTACACTGAAATACAAATATTTAAAACGTGATAACTTTACATTTCGAATTCAAATCCCGGTGGAACAAATCCACTTCCATAGAAGAGGTGCAAAATTCGCTCGATTAATCGACAACTAATAGATGATGAAATTAATCAAACACTGTTTTGGCGACCGATTAATCACTGAGACGGCTTGTTTAGCATATAATTGTCCAAACCGTCAGGATTTCATACGGATTTCTGTAATCCTTTAAAAAAAAAAGCGCACTGATTATCTTTGTGTTTAATGAAAAAAAAAAAGGCATTTAAAAACATTTGCTCTCACTTTGGAAAACAGAAAAAGGGTTCTTATCCTTTTGATTGTAGCATGTTGACACATTGTCAAATAATAACACGAGCCAGTGAGTAATTCACAGGCAAGAATGTGGACTATATACGCGCGTGTTAACCTATCAGAGAGCTGGCCAGACAGGAAGGATCCGACGAGGTAACCGCAAAAGTAGATCGACGACGTCAGCGGTTGCTTCCACTGCTGCGAACACACAAGGTCCCACTGCAACACACGCACAGACACACCAACACACGCGGAGGTCGGAAAACACACCAAGAATGTCTTTAACAACATCATTTTAAATTGATATCCCCATTGTGGAGCCCTTTTTTCCCCATAACAATAACGCCAAAATGATCATTTAACAGTGACACCATCTATTATCTACTCACATTAGCAAAGCAAAGCAAATTTATTTCTATAGCGCATTTCATACACGAGGTAAATCAATGTGCTTTACATGATTAAAGGCATTTGAAAACAAAGAGATAAAACATTTAAAATGGGATAATAACAATAAAAATGACAAACACAATATTTAAAAAAAACCAAAACCGCATACAGTCCAAGTAATATGATCAAAAAGTGGATATATTCTAAAAAGCATGAGAAAAAAAAAAAGAAGAGTTTTCAACCTGGATTTAAAAACATTCACACTTGGGGCTGACGTCACCTCTGTTGACAACTTCTTCCATTTGTTTGCAGCGTATTAGCTAAATGCTGCTTCGCCATGTTTGCTTTAGACTCTGCGCACCGCTATTTGAGCCGAGTCAGTCGATCTCAGAACTCTACTGAATTTGTATTCTGTAAGTATTTCTTTCATATTTTCAGGACCTAAATCATTTAAAGATACATAGACTTTGTCTTTGACTTTGTCGAGATTTTGTCACCGCGTTTTAATTGTAATTTTGTCCACTTGCCCTCCAAATGACGATTTATTCGTTCGTCAAATTCCCAACGAGAGTTCGTAAAAAAAGCCTAGAATTTGCCCAGAATGGAACCAAAACCGAAGAGTTGTCACTAATTTTGTGGCGTAGGTCTTTGGGATTTTTCTCTGTGTCTAGTTATCATGAACAAGTCCACCGATTTTCATGTTAATCGGTAAAACTGGTGTCAAGGGGCTTGGAGTTTGTCCAAATATGAGCCGTGGAATTCGCGCCAAATTGGCCGCTTCAAACTAAAATAGCTGACTTCCTGTTCAGTTTCAGTCAGGGGTCTTGAGACTTTTTTACATGCCTTGTCGTGATGGACATCTCCACCCAATTTCTCGTCATTCGGTGAAACTTGAAATGTCAAAGCATTTTCCACCGAGCGAGTTTTCAAGGGAGGTCTTTCTACATATAGATGAATGAATCCCACTCACCTCAGAAACAATGGTGGACGTGTAAACACTGCGGTCGTACTCCCACCCATCAAGGCAACCCTCTCGCGGCACGCCAGTCAGGTTGACTTCGGAGGGAAGCAGGCCCGCTTTTGAGTACCCCCGCAGAGTGTCCAAGCGGTACCGGGAGCACTCCGCAGGCCGGCCATCTTCCTCCAAGGGGATGCTGGCGTTGCGCCACTCTTCCGTCAAGTTTGGAACGCCCGCGGGCACCAGGCAGCGGTGGGCCGGCGTGTCGGCCAGGAAGACCACCACGAGGCTCCCGTATCCGTTGGGGATCATGGTGATGCACAGCAGCAACGAGAGACGCCGCTGGAAGGGGCCCCAGTCCCCCAAAAACGCCGTGTCAGCCTCATAGTCGTTCACGCCGTCCATCTCGCACGCTGGCCGCTGATTCTGGAGCGGAGTATTTTGTTGTTTGGACTGGTCCGCTCAAGTGAATCCATCCCAGCACACACCGGCACCACCCACAACGCACACTCTCCTGGACACACAGACACGCGTGCAAATACACAAAAGCAGAACATTAACTCAAGACCACATTTAACCAGTAACAACTAACAACCGCTAAGATCATCAACAACAACAATAATAATCAATATATTGGCTCAGTCACGGGAAGTCAGGTTCTTTCTGCAAGCACCTCCTAAAGATTTTACCAGATTGTTCCCAAATTTAGTTTGATACGTGGTGCTAAATGTGGGAAAAAAAAACAAACAAAAAAAAAAACACTTTTCTTAATGCATGTGGACAGAATATGTCAACGAAGTTTGATGTCCATCTTTACATAAGAGTGAGTTGTACTTAATTTGTGAGGCATGTATTATTTTATGTCCACCAGGATGACATAAAAGTTACAAACTATGACTGATATATCTTTATTTGACCAATGGTGGTACTATATACCTATTTGCCACAGGATGTGAGTTTTGGTCCATGAGTTGTCGTTTCTGATCTCCATCATCGCGGCTCGACGACTAAATCTTCATCGTCACTTCCTTTGCTGAAATTTTGCGACTTTTTGATCATGCAAAGTATGGTTTTGTATAAGGATACAGAACCTCCGTCAAGCTGTTGTAAAAAAAAACGTTGTTTGCTCGTCTTTCTGGTTCCTAGCCAGCTGGCGACTTCCTGGTTCACGGGGACGATGGATGTTCCATTGATGGTGAAAACTGAAATTCAAATTCTTGTACAGCATCAACTTTATCAGTATAAACACCAAGATTTAATGGTTCTTCACTAGTTCCACACCCTCCTTTTATATTGTAAGGTTTGTAGAAATATTTTTCCTTTGTCCTACTCAGTATTTTAGATGAGTAAGATTTCCTGTTAACAATTCAACACAAAGTCTCCTGAACTTTGACGTGGTGGCTCACTGGGTGTGGCCTTAAAACACAGCTCTTTTTGGGCACTAGAAAGCTACTTAGCACCATTTAGAGTACAAGCACGCGCACTTCTCAAGGGTATTTAAAAGTGTGGAATGTTGTCTGGCGCAAATAGTTGCCCGCTGCTGTGTGAATGGCGATGGTGGCGCTACAAGAACAGGGCAGATGGACTGGGGCACTTATTATTTTTTACAGCGTTTGATCAGTAAATCTAATCAGCCGGTTGAGGGGATGTGTCGGGGCAGATCATTTCCTTTCCTCTTCTTATGGCTCCTGATTGTTTTCCACACTGCCAGATGAAAGTGGGTTCGCCTTGAAAGAGGGTGTGTGTGTGTGTGTGTGTGTGTGGGGGGGGGGGGGGGTGTTAATGCTCTGCTGGGGCTGAGGGGGTTCACTGGCCCACAGAGGGTCCTGCTCAGTAATTGAGAGTCACCACAGAACACACATCATCCGACATGGGGGACTATAACGAAGACACAGCGTTCCTGGGCCAAACGGGACCCCACTTCTGGACTACATTCATCCTCCTCAACACCATCTTCATCTCCACCGGATTCAATGGCCTTTACATCGTCTTCGTCGGGGCGGCCCCCGAGCACCGGTGCTTCATCCCGGATGTCAACCTCACGACAGAGTGGCAGGACGCCATCATTCCCGTCGCCGAGGTGGACGGCCATGAGGTACGGAGTCAATGTCGGCGCTACAGGCTGGATGTGGTCCGCAACTTATCGGCAGAAGGATACGCTCCGGGGACGGACGTCAACCTCACTGGCCTGGAGCAGGAAAACTGCTTGGACGGCTGGAGCTACAGCAGAGACATTTACCAGGCCAACATTGTCACGGAGGTCAGTGTGTCTGTCACCTAACGTCGACTCCACGGGAAGAAAAAAATGCATGTGTGTTTGCAGTGGGACCTGGTCTGTGCCAACCAGTGGAAAGTTCCCTTTGCATCCTCTACTCTGTTCGTGGGATATCTCCTTGGCTCGCTGATCTCAGGACAGCTTTCTGACAGGTACTTCATCCCAAATGATCAGCTTGGTTATTATTTTTTTTAAAACCATGCAGACACATACAAGTACATATCGAGAGTATTGTGCCCCTGGTGCCCTGGACCTGTTAAACTCATTCCAAAAACAGCACAATCTCCTGTTCCTATACACCATTGATAACATTTGTCTTAAACTATGTCAATTACATTGTCTGAGTTTTAGTTAACAGTACTCTGAGCTTATTCTTGAAGATTGTCGACAGTGTCCCCTTTTGTTCTCAGTGCTGCTCTTTAACAGCTGTAAAAATCACACGCACACATATTTGTCTCCGACATGTGCGGCAAAGGCAACAAGCCAGGGTTACGACCAGCTGCAGGGTCAAAGTTTGGGAAAAGAGGCCGCGAACGACAGGCAGCCTTGCGTCTCGTAACTTGTGAGAATTTAAGTAACAATCAAGAAGCATGCTTGGTGAATATTCTTCCAAACCTCAGAGTTCTGAGGATTGGGGTTCAAATCCTGGGCCCACCTGTGTGGAGTTTGCATGTTCTTTGGTTAGGGTTGGTTAGAGAAAACCCGCGTGGGTTTTCTCCGGGCACTCCAATTTGCTTCCACTTCCCAAAAACATCCATTAGTTGGAGAGTCTAAATCGGCCGTAGAAGTGATTGTGAGAGGGAACGGTTGTTTGTTTGTATGTGCCTTGCCATTGGCTGGGCACCGGTTCAGGGTGTATCCTGCTTCTCACCCGAAGATAGCTGGGATAGGCTCAAGCAAGCCCGCGACACTAGTGAGGATAAGCAGTACAGAAAATGGATGAGTGGGACAGTAAATCATTTGATCCATATTCCTCAGGCTCCTGATTTACTATGAATAATCTGGTTAAGTGGTGTGAATCATTTTTTCGTAGCATAAATCTGAAGCTCTTGAACTCTCACATTTTTGTGATAAGTCTGGCAAAAATAACATTCTGATGACAAAAGTTGTGAAGGGAAGATTTTCAATTCAAAGCCAAAACAGTATTGGTAGTGGCTTTTTCTGTAAAGGACTCGTTGGGCTATAGATCCTTGGATGTAATCAGCTCTTGAAGGTTAGCCTTTCTTAAGCCTCGACATCATGGCATCAAACCCCGAAATTCCATTGTTAACATTTCTTACGCTTTAGGTTTGGGAGGAAAAAAACAGTTTTCATCTCTCTTGGAGCCCAGAGCATCTCGGTCCTTTTGCAGTCCTTCTCGCAATCATGGAGAATCTTCTGCATAACGTTCCTGTTCGTCGGGGCCTCCCAGATTTCAATCTACATCTCTGCATTTGTACTAGGTATGGTTTTGTATCTCCTGCCCCATATTTGTCCAGGTGGCGTCAGCGTCGTTTTTTTCCATTCTGGACAGGAACTGAAGTGTTGAGCAAGACACTCCGTGTGATCTTCACGACACTCGGGGCATTCCTCTTCTATTGCATCGGCTACATGATGTTGCCGTGGATCGCATACACCATCAGAGACTGGAGAACCTTCCTGGCCGTTCTATCCGCCACCTCCGTAGTCTACATCCCTTTGTGGTGGTACGCTCAAGAAGCATCCAGGATTTAAAAGTTGTGGTCCTAATTGTGTGCTTGCAGGTTTATCCCAGAGTCCCCCCGCTGGCTGATCACTCAGGGAAGAGTGGCGGAGGCTGAAGCCATTATAAGAGATGCCGCCCAAAAGAACAAAGTCGAGGCACCGCTTGTTATCTTCAGAGGAACTGAGGTGCTTGTTTCCGTGTGGTACCTTACAATCCCCAAAGTTGCCAAACCAGAGATATAATGTAGAGCAATGGTGACAACAACATTTTTATACAAAAGGGAGCGTGAGAGATGTCAAATTTGACACTTGTGTCATGACTTTCCGGTACTCCCTATCACCAAGATGCTGTCTCACCTCGCAAAAGCCTGGAAGTTCACTCATTCATCTCAATCCTCCATTCCATTACAATACCTTTTGCCCAGAACTGAGGCACGGGGAAAAAAACAGCTTTCAAGAGAAATAAAGTCGATCTTACTTAATGTATTTTGTTTCTCTTTGGATCTACAGTCGGTGCCTCCGAGCAAGACATACACCATGCTTGATGTGCTGAGATCCAAGAACATGAGATGCATCACACTAATGTGTCTTGTTCTGTGGTGAGCTTTATCAGAACCAGATTGCTGAGGACCCGAGCAGCTAAATGCGAGCTGCTAAATATTCCGTCTCATCCCAACTAGGATTGCCATCAACGTGGGCTATTTCGGTTTATCCCTGAACACCTCCAACCTCAGTGGGAATCCCTTTATGAATTGCTTCCTGTCAGCGACCACTGAGGTACCTGCCTATGTTGTGTCCACCTGGCTCCTGAAGAGGTGTTCCAGAAGGGCTCTACTGTCCAGCTTTCTGGTCATCGGTGGAGGAGTCCTGCTTCTGATCCAGTTCATTCCGGCCAGTAAGTCTCGTGTGTGCCGCACAAATCACCGTAACCAAATCCTAAAAGACCTTGTGAAGTGAATCCAGCAATTTGTTTCTAAATACATTATACATTTGAAGATAATTGCTGAAAACATGCAGAAACCAAAACTATGTAGCAGTAAATTTTGAAAATAAAGCGTTAAATAGTTTTCAATTCCACATGAGTGCCTTCGTTCACATGACAGGTTATTCAGAACAATTTCGAGTTACTTAGTTATCACTAATAGGCCCATTTGGACAACCACAGTGTACAGTTAGCAAGCTACACCCTGCAAATCCACCTCATTTTATTTTCATCCATCCATTTTCCATACTGCTTATCCTTAGCAGGGCTGTGAGCGTGCTGGAACCTCCCCAGCTGACTCTGGGCAAGAGGCGAATAGACCCTGAACTGGTCCCCAACCAAACGCATTCACATTCACACCAAGGGGCAATTCAAAGTCTTCAGTTAACCTACGCATGTTTGTGGAAAGTGGAGAAAACCGGACTACCTGGAGAAAACCTATGCAGGCACGGCGAGAACATGCAAACTCTACACAGGCTAGGGCTGATATTAGAACTGTGAGCCAGATGTGTGAACCAATCGTTCACTGTTGTGCCTTTATCTTATAAACTACTTGACGACGTTTTTAAATCATTCAAATCTGTCAAGGCTATTACCAACACTCTTCTCTGGGGTGTGTAGAATTTAGAGTTTCACTTTACAGGGGGTTTTAGGTATCTGTTCCGGTTAATGTTTGAATCTGGTGTTAAACTCGTTTTGTGTGCTTCCAACATTTTGAGGAATTTTGGGTTTTTCTCTCCTAGGCCTCGAGTACGTGGCCTTAGCTCTGGAAATGAGCGGCAAGTTCGGTTTCACCATGGCCTTCAGCATTGTCTACATCTACACAGCAGAGCTCTACCCCACCGTACTCAGGAACCTTGGCATGGGAATATGCTCGTCAGCCGCTCGCATCGGAAGCATCACGGCTCCCTACGTCATCTATTTAGGCACGCCACGTTATCATCCGCCGGTATTTTCGAATCCCCTTGGGGTTTTTCAATGTCCATTATCCATTCTCCACATGCAGGCACTTACAACAAGGTTCTGCCGTACATTCTCATGGGAAGTCTAACCATTGCCTCCTCCGTGGTCAACATCTTCCTTCCGGAGACTTTGAACAAAGATCTTCCGGAAACTCTGGAACAGATGCAGGAATGGCAAGGGTATGATTAATTTGCAAAGTATTTACAATAGAATTTAGGAAACAGATATAGTATATACTCTGCAACTGTTTTGTTCCGCGACCATATTGACCGTGCTTTTTCTTCAGGTTGTGCTGTAGACCCAAAAGGAAGAACTATGCGGAAAACGGAGGAAGTGGACTTCAGCAAAAGCAGAATGCAGAAAAAAGCGACCTGCAAAGTCTTACTGTGTAGCTTCGAAAGGAGCATTGATTCACTTTTTGTGTGTCAGAGACTACGGTTTCCCTCTTGTGTTTTTTTTTTTTTTACTTGAAAATCAGAACAAAAAAATATTTTTGAAAGGATTGTTGTCTGATTTGCATTTTAATTTTTTATTTTGTGGAACTTTCCATTTGTGTTTGATGCTGAAACACGTGGATACCTCACTGGTCTTTAATTACATGTAAATAAAATCAGATAAATAAATTAAAAAAAATGACTCACCTGTTTTTGTACAATAACAAGGTATAAGACAATTTCTGACCAAAACATCAGTTCATCAGAAATATCCGAAACTCTCTGGTGGTTTTAGTTTCCTGCGGTGTACAAATACAACGCATCCTAACATGAGAGATCTGTTATAAGTTTGTGCAGGCTTAGCCAAAGTAAAAGTGGTTGGTACAGATGTGACGTTGCATTGACAATCAGCAATACTAAGTGATTGATCATCAAAACAGATGGCAGGGTTAAGGTTCACTTATTCATGATTGATCCCAAGAGCCGGACCCAGCCATGTGATTACACTTCCAAGTCTCCCCAAAGTAATTTGCAATTTTGTGTGCAATCCTGTCAAGTTTTAGTTTCGGTTCCAAAATATTGTTTGACTAACAGATTGTCATTTTGGGTTGCTTCGGGAGTTCTTCAAACATTCATCCACCCATTTTCTGAATTGGTTATCCTTAATAGGATCGCAGGTACCAAGTACAGCTGACATTGCGCACGAGGCAGGGGGGACATGGTGAACTGCTTACCAGCCAATCGCAGGGTGCCGTTCAACCAGCGAATCGTCATCCTGAGATTGTACATGTACACGTGGAACATAAATCTACTTTTATAGCACCGTACCTCTGACAGTGCAAAGCAGAACCTTCAAACCTTCTTGTACTTACCTTTAAAATGCATTCCATGAGATAAACTAAAACAATCCACGTTGATGTACCTGAAGAACTCCAATCCAGCGCTTGAAAATCATTCTTTATTTGTCTTAAAATGAAAAATTTGCCGCGAGAGTAAACAATTTATGACAGTTGTACAGCGATTTGTTAATGAGTAACTTTCCAAGAGATCACCAAGGCCTGTTCATAAAGACTTTCTCCTCTTATGAAAGTTAAGAAGTGCAGACTTGAAAGTTACTGTGTAACCTCCCCTGACACGTCAGGCAGATTACATTGTTGTTGTTTTTTCCCAGTCTCAGATGCCACTTGTCAAGTTATTCATTGCGTGACAAGTTTAACGATGGGCGACTTGAAACTCCGAGACTACGAAAGCATCACATCCTTTCTGGGACAGTGGGGAGCCTTTCAACGTCGACTTTTCTTAGCCTTGGCCGTCAGCATCTACCCCAATGGCTTCATCGGCATCTACATTGTATTTGTCGCGGACACGCCGCTTCACCAGTGCCGCATCCCCGAGAACGCCAACATCACCCAGGCGTGGAGGAACGTGACGATCCCCGTGGAGACAGTGGACGGCGTGGTGAGGCCCAGGTCTTGTTTCAGGCTGAACCTAGAGATGGTCAAGAACTACTCTCAGAACCACGTTGTGCCGAATGTCGGGGTCAATGTGGCTGACATTCCTTTAGAGGCATGCCTAGATGGGTGGACATACAGCAAAGACATCTACCAGTCGACCATTGCCACCGAGGTGAGCCACAAGACTGTTGTATAAAGATATTTCTCACAAAAACATGCAGGGATGTTATATTTTGATTGATATTTCTTGGGTGAGAGCATGGGAAAGGACCCAAATGCACAATTCCAGTAGAGGGGTTTAACAGCAGGCAAAAGGTCAGCACAGGGGGAGGCAGTCCAAAAAGCAAGAGTATCCAAAAATGTGAGGTATAAGGCAAGGTTAAAAACAGAAGGCAAGGTCAGATTACTGTGAGTCCAAAACGTGGAATGAGGAATGTGGGAGCGTGACATCGAGGTAAATAAACTCGCAAGGAACATGACGACACACGAGGCTTACGTGCGGAAATAATGAGCTCTCCTTTGCTGTCTTGGTAACAAAGAGTTGACATGTGCACCTTCTTTAGTGGGACCTGGTCTGTGAGGATGCACACAAAATTCCACTCTCCTCCTCCATCCACTACCTGGGTGTGCTAGTGGGGGCTTTTCTCTCGGGTCAGATGTCGGACAGGTGGGCAAAACCTCTGTGTTTGATTTTGGAGATGCTTTCATGTCTTCTTGTTTTCATGCCAAAATCAAAGCATTTTATGCGTTTTGCATGCACAGATACGGAAGGAAACCGGCGCTGTTCACCATGATGGTCCTGCAGACGGTGGCCATAACGGCACAGATATTCTCAAACAGTTGGGAAGTCTTCACGTTCACCTTTTTTCTGGCGGGTGCTGGCGGGTTCTCCAATTACATTATAGCCTTTGTGCTGGGTACGTGTCAGAGAGGATGTTTTTTTCTTCTTCTCACAATTCGACAGTTTTCTGGTGTCTTGAACAAATAGATCCTGACAGTAGTTTTTTCACTTTCAAGGAGTGGGAAGGGAGGTTGTCTCATCCATATCCTTTAGTTACCCTCAGGATCAAGCTAAGGCGTTGCGATTAAGCAAAGGCTTGTCAAAGTTGGCAACGTAGCAGTTTTTAATGGCACCTGTAGCAACATTTAAAAAAATAACTCTAAATAAATAAATGTAGGTACTCCATAGTAGTGTTATTATATAAGGTGAGAAACTCATCAAGACTCTTGAGACTCCCTCCAGAAAAAGAGAAATTCAACCCTGAAGAAATAACGATAACCCACCACAAACACCACCTGCATGCCCCCACTCCGTAAAGCCACCACCCATAAAAAGTCCACTGTATTTTCACTCGCACTTTATCACCCATCCATCCATTTTCCTAGCCACTGATCCTCACTAGGGGCAATTTAGAGTGTCCAATTCATGTTGCATGTTGTTGCGATGTGGGGGGGAAACCGGAGTGCCCGGAGGAAACCCACGCAGGCACGGTTAGAACATGCAAACTCCACACAGGCGGGTCCAGGATTGAACAAGGGACCTCAGAAGTGTGAGGCCAACGCTTTACCAGCTGATCCACAGTGCCGCCCACTTTATCACCAAGACACCAAATTTAATTTCGTCAATTAGTGTAATGGAGTCGGGACTCCGGTCCTCCAGTCACTTACAGCACAGTCCCGAGCCGTTGTGTGGTACCTTCTTCCCTTTGTGTCGGCTACAATGGCTGCTCATTTGTGGTTCTCATGCTAATTTGAGTCATTTCTGTTGTTTCATGGCATGTTTTTTCCACATTTTGTCATCAGGAACAGAAACTCTGAGCGCCAAAGCCCGTGTGGTCTTCTGCTCCCTGGGAGTTTTCATGAGCTCAGCCATAGGATACATGATCATGCCACCCGTGGCCTACTTCCTGCGCTCCTGGCGGCTGCTGCTGATCCCCATGGCTGCCAGCGGACTCATATACATACCCCTATGGTGGTAAGAATGCGCTGTGCGTCAAAAGCTACTCTTCCATTGCAAACTAACATCTCTTCACAAATGCCGACCGTCTTTGAAAGGTTCATCCCTGAGTCGCCACGCTGGCTGCTCTCCCAGGGCCGAGTGAAGGACGCCGAGGCTATCCTGAGGGAAGCTGGCGCGATGAATAAGGTTCCCACGCCGGAAGCCATTTTCACAGAGGCAGAGGTAAGCGTCCAATTGGCCATTTCAAACCGTTTCTCAATACCCTCTACAGTAAACCCAGTTTTTTTTTGTAGGGAACATGTGGAAACCCCCGCAGTCAGTGAAATCCACGTCTGTTCCAGCAACTGGCAATGTAGCCAGTAAAAGGCATTATGGGTACTCGGAATTTATTGTGCTGATATTAGACTACAGTATTGTAGTTGATTCAAATCTAGCTAAACTTTGCATCTTGCATTTGTTCCTGTCGTTTTTGTTGTGTGTGCGCTATTTGTCAGGCTACGGTTGGTATTTGGGAATTTATTGCATAAAATTCTGACTGTGGCGAGGAACATTAGCCCACTTGACCTTCTGTTAGTTATTGCTGTCAAATTGAAATCAGTTGACTGACTACGATCAGAGACGCACATATGAGTAATTGCAAAATATAGATTTTTATTTCGGCGGCACAGTGGATCAGCTGGTAAAGCCTTGGCCTCACACATTCTGAGGTCCCGGGTTCAATCCCGGACCCACCTGTGTGGAGTTTGCGTGTTCTCCCAGTGCCTGCGTGGGTTTTCTCTGGGCACTCCGGTTTCCTCCCACATCCCAACAGCATGCAACGTTAATTGGACACTCTAAATTGCCCCTAGGTGTGATTCTAAGTGCAGCTGTTTGCCTCGACGTGACCTGCGATTGGTTGGCAAACAGTCCGGGGCAACCCCGCCTCCTGCCCATTGACAGCTGGGATAGGCTACGGCACTCCCCGTGACCCTTGTGAGGATAAGCGACAAAGAAAATGGATGGATGGATAAAACGCAATGCACTGAATCTGCAATAACGATCCATGATATAGTGAGGAATGGCTATGTTAAAGTAACAGTAGTGAACTTTCGTATCCCCCAAACCATTATTTTTCTAATAGGCAGGTCATTGGCCTGTCTAATGGAAGCTCCTCAACTCACTTCAGCATAAGGTGATACCTTGACTCACAAATGTAATTTGTTCAGTCTCTTTGTGATGCACGCCATCTAGCGGCGAAAAGCTGAAATTTACTAGTATGTCAAATTGGAGCTGGAAACACAAAGCAGCAAAACTCAACCGAGTGGCGGCAAGTAACTCAGAAAACTGGCAAGTTGATGCACTTGTAATTTAGTGATTGACACGCCAGTTCTTTTGACTGTACTGAATCACTCGAATCAGCTACTTAAAATGATTCGTTCACCGAATGGAATCTTGTCAGCATGTCAGAGAGACCGCAAAAACAACTCCGAAAGTTTGCACGCTGGGTATCACAAAAAATATATATCTATATATCTATATATATAAAAGTATGAGGGTTTGAAGTTATTTAAATGAAATCTCTTTTTGTTCAGATTGAAGAGGCGATGACGATGAAAGACAAGAAATACAATATTAGCTCCATCCTGCGTAGCTGCAATATATTCACCATCACTCTGTTGTGTTCAGTTCTGTGGTACGTCCATCTTTTTAACTAAACTGTACGGGATGTAAAGCATTTTGGTTGATCTAGAACGTTCACCTGAAAGCCCCAAACATTTCCGAATTGCAATTTTTTGACAGGAGTCTTTTTTGGACCTCCGCAGGTTTGTCATCACCATCAGCTACTACGCTCTGATCCTCAACACATCCAACCTTCATGGCGATCCGTACCTCAACTGCTTCCTGTCGGCGGTGACGGAGGTGCCGGCGTACTTGATCGCCCTGCTGCTGTTGCACTTTTGCTACCGCCGCCTGTGCCAGTCGTCCACGCTGCTGATGGGCGGCGTCATGATCCTGTGCGTCCACCTCATTCCTATCGGTAACGACGACGTGCCACTTCCTGTTGAAGGGAATCCAGTCTGTGACTTTGGTAGCTTCCCATTTGTTTACAATCCATTTGTTGTTTGCAGTCTTTTCTTTTTTATATAATGTCTACTGTTTGTTAGAGATCTCTTTTGTTTAACGGTAATGTTTCTTTCCAATGTATACTGGTTTATTGGTTTGATGACAGTATCGATTTTAGAATGTGTCGTTTGTTTTAATATACCATAATTCCCCGCCTCCAGAGCGCAGCTGATTATAAGCTGCACCCAGTACATTTGTAAACGAAATACCATTTGGCACATACATAAGCCGCACCTGTGTAAAAGTCGCAAGTGCCCACATTGAAACACGATATATTTACAAAGAAAGACGATACACAGAAAGAGTTTTCAAAGTTTTAATACCTTAGCTTAGCTTGACATAGCAACAACACAGTAGCACTGAACAGGGCTGGTGTAAAAAAAAAAAAACAAACAAACAAAAAAAAAAAAAAACAGCCACGGCAGCTCCATAGTAACAACACGGTAGCACAGCAATAACAGGGCCAGTTAGAAAAACATCTAAATCACTGAGATGCAGCAGCAACACGCAAGCGCGGCGCTAACGGGGACGGTTAAAAAAAAAAAAAATACGGTAAAAATCACGGAGACACAGCAGTAAAACAGCAGCAACACGCTAGCACAGCGCTAACGCTAGCATGGCAACAACATGGCCGGTAAAAAAAAACGGAAAAAAAAAAAACGGTAAAAGTAAATTCCTCGGTACATATATTCCACTGGTCTCACTCTTACCTTTTCCGCTCGAGTGCCCCCTTGCAGCTGTTTGAAAAAAAATGCACAAATTAGACCATCGCCGCATAAAGCCGCAGGGTTGAAAGCGTATGAAAAAAGTCACTGCTCATAGGCCAGAAATTACGGTAATCAGTTTGTTGACATGTTCAAAATTTTTATGGCAAGAATTTTATCATTTTTAATATCTTAGTGTATACGAAGATCCTAATAACTATGACAGAATGTTGGGACCACACAAACAAGAACAAAAAAAAGTTAAAAATACAAATTTTTTTTTCAAAAAAATGTGCGAATTTAGCAATAAATTGATGTAAAAATGGAATATCCTAACATGTAAAACATTCAAGTCATAATATGACAATTTTACTGTTGTAAAAGTTTTTCATAAATGAAATCTGGTCTCAAGTCTCAACTTTATTATCATAAATTGACAATTTTGATCATTCTCATAAAACAACTTTTTCACTGTAAACTCGAGACTTTATTCTTGTTGGATTAGGGTGGTCCCTATATTCGCTAGATGCAAATTCAATTTTTTGCAGAATTTTGGGTGGGAACCAACTTTCCATTTTGGCAGAAGATCTCAAAAAGTAATTTTTTTGCCACCATCTTGAAGCATCTACAGACAATCTTTGCGACGCACAAAACAATTCCAGCCAAAAACTTGCCATATTCTCCAGCTGGCAGCTGCAAAAATGAAGCTGGCGGGGCACTGCACTGTTTGCCCATGATGCAAAACCCACAATTTGTGATTTCCTTTTGTGTTGTCTGTGCTCAGATCTGCAGTGGGTGGCCGTGCTGCTGGAGATGCTGGGCAAATTCGGCGTGACGTCAGCCTTTTGCGTGGTGTACGCCGTCACATCCGAGCTCTTCCCCACCGTCCTAAGAAACACGGCCATGGGCTGCTGTTCCATGGCGGCTCGCATCGGGACAATCATCTCGCCCTTCATCATCTACCTCGGCGAGTACCGTTTCCCCCCGCCACTGCCGTGTTTAGTCATCGAGCAAACAGTATGAAAATGTGGATTTTTCCAACCACAGGAAAATATTATAAGGCCCTGCCATACATTCTAATGGGAGCTTTGGCAATTTCCGGCGCATTCCTCTGTCTCCTGCTCCCAGAGACGTTCGGGAAGCCTTTGCCGGAGACCATAACGCAAATGCAGACTATAATCAGGTGAGTTACGTGAACGGATCCCTTGTAGGACTTGGGAATATTAACAAAAAAAACAAACAAAAAAAAAACCTTTTCTTTCACTATTTTCCCAGGCGAAGAGGTCAACACAAAAAGGAAGTTGACGACGGAGACGCTCAGGAATATGAGAGGAAAGAATCCAAGTTGTAGTTTAGCAAAATTATATCACACGGCACATTTTTCATTTGTATTTTTATATAAAAAAAACGATCACCTCTCCTAAGCTCAAAAGATGACCCGGGAAGGTTTGCTTTTGCCTGTTTTTTTTCCCTTTCCCCATACGTAAAAAAATAGACCAAGATAAATGAAAATTAAAATTTGGATTTAGCAAATCATAACAAATTTTTCCACATTTTTAATTTTTTTTTTTGGGGTGATTTTTTTTTTAAACCAAATGGTCCAAATAAAACTTTGCAGAGAGAAAAATCTGATACTTTCAGAAAATGATACTATGGATTTCAAATTTTCGATTATATTAAACCAGTTGCAAATTTGCAAACCCTGCCCGGAAAGAGGTAGAAGGCCAAGGTAGAACTTTGCTGTCATAATCACAAGTGAGGCATTTTTAATGCAAACATCAAGAAAAGGACAAATTTACCTAGAGTGAAGGATGGCGGGTGGCAGCATTATGATTTGGGGCACTTTTTTCATCAGTTAGAGCTACGGGCTTGAGGAAATTATTAACAATTCCAAATAACATTCAGTGGTAGCCCAAAGGCCTCAGGCTTCTGCGAAGAAGAAAAGATAATGTCGCGAAAAGGCTACGAGAACATCTAAAATTGATTTCATTTAATTAGAGGCATTTTAAATGCTGGCTGGTGCGTTCAAACCTGCGTCTGAATGTGATTTGTTGATTCCGGACACAGCCACAAACCTATTTATACGAAGGTGTGCACACTTGTGCACCACATTATCTTAGTTGTTCAGTTTTGTTACCTCTCTAGAAAATATTGAATTGTGCATCTTATAGGGCACATGAATGGACAAAAAAAGTGTTGAAATTATTTATCTAGACTTCGTTTTTTTTTTTTAAATCACAATAACCTGGCAATTGAACAGGGATGTATAGACTTTTTGTACCACCTTTAAGTAAAGGTGTTGAACTAGGACTCGTACTTATACCACATTTTTTACTGCAAATATCTGTACTTTCACTTTTTCATTTCATAAAGGTGCTACCTTCATTTTACTACTGACTGGCAACGATTGACAGACATATTTAAATAATATCTTATTATATAAGCGGCAAAGCTGTTTATACATGTGCGCCAGTTGGATCATGAATGTTTACTTCAATATGATTTTCAGTGACTTTGTCAGAGATGTGGTGATTTAACAATGTTGATCACTGTGAATGAACTTGGTGTAAATAAAAATGGAAAAAACTCCTCAACTTGGATGTAGCATACGTTTAGAAAATTGGAAAACAACCAAAGCTCTTCCATTGTACACATACATCACAGCGTATTCCTTTCACATGTGAACATTTCTATATTATATTATGTGCAAAAAAACAGACATTATTAGGCACTTTGCTCAAAGGAAAAACACAAAAATATATATTTCTCCTTTAGATAAAAATGATCAATGTAACAGCGCTAAATGGATTGCTAGCTCCAGCATAGGCTAGCGCCAAAAAATATTTATTTGTTATTTTTTGTTTGGTTTTGACATTCTTACCGTGCACAGACAACTTTGAACATCCTCAAACAAATACCTTGCAAAACACTGTACAGTACTGTCAGAGATGAGAATGACCAATTTGGAAAGCCACTGAAAATGTCTGTCTTCGGGGTGGGTTTGGGGGGTCCAAAATGGGTTTGGCCCCCCTATGGGCACGAATTTTTTTTTTTTTTTTTTATAAAACACACTGTTAAATGGTGACCCCTGGTTACTTCTAACAGTGTAAATACAGGGCAATCATCATATTTTTAAAGCTTAAAATATGAGTCCAAACAACCAAAATAATTTTGCCAAACTTCAGACATAAAAATGTAGACAGTGAATTTCATATCAAATAGGCTACTGCACTTACGAGTTATACTTTAGGAATAAGTATACAAGTATTTTGTTGATAGATAGATAGGTAGATAGATAGATAGATAGATAGATAGATAGATAGATAGATAGATAGATAGATAGATAGATAGATAGATAGATAGATAGATAGATAGATAGATAGATAGATAGATAGATAGATAGATAGATAGATATAGATAATGAAATATAAAAGTGAGCGATAAAATGCGTGACCTCCAAGGTCAGTGATACATATAGGCCTAATCGTAACAGTTTTTAATAATATAATATTTGAGAAATTTACGTCCAACTTCCCTTTGTGTTTACTGGTATAGATATGCTCCTGGATATTTTTTTTTGCTCCTATCGGAACACAGCGTGCGCAGCCCTTTTCCGGGAGCATCCACTTTTTTGCTCGATAACATATGCGTACGTATGTCTATAAGTTCTAACTGTGCCGAAGTAACAAAACGCTTCTTTATGGAATGTTAACAAGAGTGAAAATACCGGCAAAATGCTGCCGGAAATCGGAACGTTGCCGTGATTATAAACAGCAAATTTAATGCAGCCAGAGAGCGATGCCAAGAGTCATAGCCGCCCCCCCCCAAAAAAAAAAAAAAAAATCATCAACGAATTTACAGGTTACACAAAAATTACAATTTCAGCTGAAAAAGCTCGGAATTCGCGGAAAATTCTCATCCCACATTGACACATTTGAAACCACACTCCGACAGGCGATAACGACACGCAGCTACGTGACACTGTTAGTAAATCATATTTCCAGTGGCTATCATGTGTGTGTTGTGGCCGGCGATGGTTTACCTGAGCCACAACCGCCATCCACATTTGTACACTTGTTTTCATTATCTTAAAGCTCTTTTATTGGGGGGGGGGGGGTCGGACATCACATCCAGCCAAGTACAACTTTGGGCAGAAATACGTCAACTGGCTAAAACGAGGCAGAGCCACCTCATGATAAAATGTTGGACCCCGACGACTTTCAAGACGACTGACTGTCCTCTTCTACGGTAAGAACTAATTGCATCCTAAATGTTATGAGTACACTTTTTCCCCAAGTTTTGTGTTTTGACTTAAATCCAGCAAAATGTAATTGAAATTAAGGAACATAATTTCAAATGTTTTCTCCATTGGAAGGATTTTGGTGAATCCCCCAACATTCCTCATTCTGATCTGGTCTTGAAAAATATGTTTTGGATAACAAGATAAGAAATATCCGCAACATCCCTGTGTACAAAATGTACAAAACGAAACAGTGGATTTTGGTGTTATTTAAATTAGTATTTGTGCACTATTTTTTCAGTAAAACAACTATAGGGGGTTCACGTTAATGTAATGTTAATTGGTTGTCAAACATTCAACGTTGCTGAAGAAATAGTGAAAGTAAGATTTTCTAGTGCCTGCTGTGTGATATAGTTTTCGTTAGCTTGTAGTATATTGTATTTGTTGCTCAGTTTTCCACCTCCAATTGTAGTTTTTGTTGTTGTTGTTGTTGTTGCTGGATTCGAGCTGAGCTTTTGCTATGCTTTCGAAAATTTTGCAGGTTTTTTTTGTAACCCAATATTTGGATGTTACTTCTGTTGTCACGTCTCACCACTGTGTTGACATGCAAATGTACATGTTTTTAAATTACTCTAGTGTTACAGTGCAGTATTTGAAAACAGTCAAAAATAAGTTTAAACACTTTTTTCCCCTGCACTGACTTTCTAGTATCTTTCTACCCTCAGTTGTTTCCTTAAGGTACAGTCAGAAATCATAGCTCTCCTCTCGAGTGTGGCTTTCATAGACAGTCAAAACTCAGTTTTCTTAGAGTGTTGCTTTCAGGGACAGTTTCCTTTGCCCACTTGAGCTATCCAACTAGCAACTAAAGTTTGGGTTGTTGCCTTCAGCGACAGTCTGAAATCTCACCACTTCTCGGGCAACTAATCTTGCAGTCTGTTAACTATAAAAATCACGCGTTTATTCATACATCTGAGTTTCTAACAAAACTATTTCTGTGTTGGTGTGTTTCCTTCACGGACAATCTGAAATCATAGCTTTCCTCACCTAAAACTGATCAGCAAACTAAGTAGCTATCCATCTTGTGTCTGTGTTTGGCAGTTAGCTGTTGCCTTCGGTGACTGTTTGAAATCAAAGGTGGAGGTGTGAAATTACAGAAAGCATGTTCCATTTTTTTTAAATCCTCGAAATAAATGTCATAATTTTTTTTGACCTCCTCTCCTTTCTAACCAGTGTTTCCTTTTTGCAGAATCTGAATTTACACATTTCCTCAAGCAATTGAGCTACTGAATGCATATATTTACACGTCTTCCAGTTTCTACAGGGACTGTTTGAAATGACAACTTTCGTCACACAACCGATCTTCCAAACTAAATAATCAACAATGTCAGATGTTTCCTTCAGGGACGGTTGAAAATCAGAGTTTTCTTTGCAAAGAATCCAACTTTGAGTTCCTCTGCCCTCGATTAACCCCCGCGCCAAATAGAAAACTCAACCTGCGAAAGATGTTTTGCAAGTGACCCACCAGATGGCGCCGGAGTACGGAGAATAGCCACTGTCCTTAGTTGACCCCAAAAGGAATGTGGATTCAGGAATTGTCTTTTAGAACCTCCCGCGTGGTTCCAGCAACTCCCCAAAGTAGCATTTTATGTGATTTTAATCTTCTTTCCCACCTTATCTCGTGCAAGCTTCGCAGTGTGCGTTTGTGTCGACTGCTCCAAGAGTACGGAATAAACTCTGAAAAATCAAGCAAGCTACTAAAAGATAATAACAGAAACGAGGCTTGTAGCTGTTGTAAGCCTCCCAAACACTACTGTTTTTTGTTGTCCGTAAATTTTGGCACGCAAACATTCCCAGATGTCGTTTAGGCGTGAAGGCCGCAGCCGAGCGTGGCCCGTATGCGTGTCACAATCCCGCCACGCAAATATTTGCGCCCGCATGTAATTGTCCCAAAATGGCGTTGACCTTTTTTTTTTTTTCTTTTTAACATTACATTTACATGACTGTTTTCTTTTCAAGAAAAATAAATAACCACCTGTGACACGACTGTCATAAAAAGTCCCTCATTGTCATCATCGATGGAATCGCGGTTGGGATAACAAAGTTCATCTAAAACTTATCTCGTCACATCCACTCCGAAAGTGTTTGCCTTTGAAACACAAGAATGCTTTGTTGTACCTGGACAGTTGCTTGTAATATTCTGTTGACATATTCAGTGGACCTCAAGGAGGTCAAACGTCTGTGTGACGCGGCGCAGAAAATACAACCGCGTCAATCAAATCAGTGCCACAGCTGAGCTTATTCATAAGAGCAAATCAGTGTTATGTATGAATATTATTTTTTTTTCTAAATTCTTAAATGCATTACAAAAATTAAAATCCCGTCAAAGCATGCAAAGCTGCCTGTCAAAATTTACAAACTGTAAAAATATGAAATGTGCTAGCTGTTTTTTATTTAATTGTATTATTGTCACATTTGTATATTACTTAACTATCTAATGACTGGTGTACATAATGTAGCTAATAATATGACCTACAAAAATGTGTACTCATACACTGGTGAGAGTGTTGGCCTCACAGTTCTGAGGATTCAAATCCCAGTCACACGCCGGTCCGCCCCCCACCCCATCCCAAAAACATGCATTCATTGGAGACTCTTAATTGCCCCTCGGTGTGATTGTGAGCGCGAATGCTTGTTTCTCCGTCCCCTGCGATTGGCTGCCAACTAGTTCAGCCTCCCGCCAGATGACAGATGGGATTGCCTCCAGCATTCCCTCGACCCTCTTGAGGATAAGCGGCTCAGAAAAATGGATGGATGGATGTGAGCAATTTCTATATTTGTCACATTACTTTTTATCAAAAAGTATCCTATTCCATCCATCCATCCATTTTCTTTGCCGCTTATCCTCACGAGGGGCACGGGGAAAGCTGGAGCCTATCCCAGCTGTCAACAGGCAGGAGGCGGGATTACACCCTGAACTGGTTGCCAGTCAAACGCAGGGCAAATGGAGCCAAACAGCCGCACTCTCAATCACACCGAGGGGCAATTTAGGGTGTCCTATTAATGTTGCATGTTTTTGGGGTGTGGGAGGAAACCGGAGTGCCCGGAGAAAACCATGCAGGCAACGGGGAGAACATACAAACTCCACACAGGCGGGTCCGGGATCGAATCCTGGACCTCAGAACTGTACCACCGTACCTCCACATTTAAAAAAAAAAAAAAAATTACCACTGTGCTGCCCATTCCCATTATCAATATTCTAGCTAAGGTTTTTTTTTTATGTATTTGTTCGCATTAAAAACGGTCCAACAGCTGTATAAGACCCTGTCAATCAAAACTGAGCATTAGAATTACTGTACGTAATTAAGTATTTGTACGTGTATCTATTTTTGAATAATGTTTCAGCCTTTTATTGTATCTTTGAATATTAAAATGTACCTGTATCTAATGTGTGACTTCTATTCACTATTAAATGAATATTTTTTTTAAGCATGTGTGTATGTGTGTGACGATAAATAAATTGCAGCTAAGTGGCATTTGTGAGCCAATTATCCAGAGTCAGAGCTCCCAGCTCCGTGGAGTATAAATTATATTATTGTACTACTGCATTTCTTTGCAAATGGCTTTGACCCGCCTTCTGTCAGGCGCCCCCACCCGGAGAATAGAAGTACTGGATATTGCAAGTCACGTGACTTCTCTTAAACGTCGACAGAACCCGAACTCATGCTCCCACACCCCCCGCCCGCACGGTGCGCATACGTGATCCACCACTGTGAGCAGAATTTGGTTATGTACGTTAAATATTGTTATAAAATCGCGTAAACATGCTGACTCATTCCCAAAAATGGGCGCACATAAACTGGTTTTGCTGGGTTGTGTCCGTCTGCCTTAAAAAAAAAAAAAATGTTGTTGGCAACAAGTTCGCTGGCACACCCTTGAGTTGATGGCCAGTCAAGACAAGGAGGGAGAAAAAAATTGTTCTGCATTCTATTTTCAACTAAACTTTGACATGGTTCACACACTGTGTCAGGATACACTGTACACTGTATTTACAAAGAAGCGTCAGATTTATTTTTATTTTTTTCAGCCTGACATGAAATCAAAATTTTCCTGATTTTGGTCAGTTAGGATTACCAAAAGTATTTCTGATAAATGAGGATTCTTTTCTTTAGCATTTGGTGCTACTGGCATGAAATGTATGACTCGGTGCCGCACGGTGGATCAGCTGGAAAGCGTCGGCCTCACAGTTCTGAGGTCCCGGGTTCAATCCCGGCCCCGCCTGTGTGGAGTTTGCATGTACTCCCCCGTGCCTGCGTGGGTTTTCTCTGGGCACTCTGGTTTCCTCCCACATCCCCAAAACATGCAACATTCATTAGACAGTCTAAATTGCCTCTAGGTGTGATTGTGAGGGTAGCTGTTTGTCTCTTTGTGCCCTGCGATTGACTGGCAACCAGTTCAGGGTGTACACAGGCTCCGGCGACCCTTGTGAGGATAAGCGGCAAAGAAAATGGATGGACAAAAGTTAATACTGCATTAAACTCTGTTTCAATTTCTCAGTTGATCAAATTGTTTTAGGAGGGCAGGGGAAAACGAGGTCAGATACTCCTTGCAGACCTCTGGCATGAGTATGCTCGCATTTCAGCGCTTGTTTTTCCCTGAAGTATTTCCGTTGTGAGGCTGCGCTTGGGGTGAGGTCGTGGCGAACGGGACTTGCTCTGCCGCCGCACGCTAAGTAGACGTTTCCTGTAAGCCAATCCGTAAAGCATTGAGAACTACACATTGTTGATTTAACCAGACCATAAATTTGTCTTCCTAAAGTCCCCCAACTTAACTATTGTGTACAATGCAAAATTCCAGAGACGGTTTTATGAAATGAGCATCAATGCAACTTTTGGCTATTTGAACACCAACGGCACGACAACGCATGTAGCCAGACAATCTAGCAATGCTCACAGGCATATATTCTCTACAATGTGCGGATAATAATTACCGTAATTTCCGGCCTACGGAGCACACCTGTTTATAAGCCTCACCCTGTACATTTGTAAAGGAAATGCCATTTGGTACATACATAAGCTGCACCTGTGTAAAAACCGCAATTGCCCACATTGAAACCCACATTGAAACACGAGATATTTACAAAGAAAGACGGTACACAGAAAGAGTTTTCGAAGTTTTAATACTTTAGCTTAGCTTAACATAGCAACAACATGGTAGCACAAATAGGGCCGGTAAAAAAACAAAAACAAAAAACATATCAACACCACTGAGACGCGGCAGTAACACAGCAGCAACACGCCAGCACGGCACTAACGCTAGCGCAGTCCTAACAGGGCTGGTTAAAAAAAAAACATACTGGTAGAAATCACTGAGACACGGTAGTAACACAGAAGCAACATGCTAGCACAGCACTAATGCTCGCACAGCGCTAACAGGGCCGCTTAAAAAAAAGATACTGGTAAAAATCACTGAGACATGGCAGTAACACAGCAGCAACACGCTAGCACAGCGCTAACAGGGCCGGTTAAAAAAAAAAACATACTGGTAAAAATCACTGAGACACGGCAGTAACAAAGCAGCAACACACTAGCACAGTGCTAAAGCTATCACAGCGCTAACAGGGCCGTTTAAAAAAACATACCGGTAAAAGTCACTTCGTCGGCACATATATTCCACCGGTCTCACTCTTACCTTTTTCGCTCGAGTGGCCCCCATGCGGCCGTTGGGAAAAAATACACAAATTAGCCGCAGGGTTGAAAGCGCATGGGAGAAAAATCGCGGCTTATAGGCTATTTCTGCATCTTAGTCGCGACAGTTTTCATGTTGCCCCAAGAAATCTAAGTGTAGTCTCCGTCCGTATCATACCGCCGCCACCCCCATTAAAGCATGAAATCAAGATGCAAAAATTATTTCCTTCCTTCTTGTTTGGAAAAAAAAATGTATAAGCGGAATGTAGTTTTCAGTCATTGTAAAAACTGAAGCAGTTACGACCGTAGAAATACAGTTTTAATACACTAGAACCTTATTCTGGATATTTTTGTTCATGATCACCTTTACTGGCAATATAACATAACCTTATAACCTGACCCATTTTAGGGTCAGCGTACCATATCTACAGTTGATATGCCTGTTGCGATCCACTTGAAATCATATTGTGTGTTGCGTGCGCGCGTGCTGTCGACTGTGCAAACATTTTACTTCTTGTTATTGCCGCGCTTGTGACCTTTACACCGTGAAGATCCCACAGTCTATTTTTCTCAAACTGACTTGTGTCCAAATACTATCCGTCACACTTGAGCGTTCCCCGAGATGCCAGGACTTTCTCTCCGCATTTGTAAGCGATGACACACACACAGGATGGAAGTGAATAACAGACAAATTCGGAAGTTGCTTTTTTTTTTTTTAACCCACCCCAACCTCAACCTTCACTTTTGGTGGAAGGTTCGACATCAAGAGTTGCCATTAATGGCAAAAATCAGCAAATAATGTACACCTCCTAGGTAATGTGATTTTCAAAAATCTGGGTACTGCGCCAGGGCTGGACGTTAACAATATTACTATATAATTTGTTTTTACACTAGTATACTTACGGTGATTCCCTTGCATTGTGGGAAAGGAGAAACATTGTTGCCGAAGAACTTGTGAGATGTTTATGTTTATGAATGCCCAGAGAACAGATTAATACATCTGGGCACTCATACAGGGACTGCTGTGGGCCACGGCTCACACCCAGACACTGACACGCAGACTCGTCGAGGTCACGCGACACCCCGGCTCTTAAATGCAGATACATTGGCTATATAAAGTATGCACACCAATGAGGCAAAGTTAAATAATTGTACAAGAAATCCATTATTAATGTGACCTATAACCTGTACAACTCTGTTGCAAATGCATATTTTTGAGAGCAGAAGTAAAAAAATAAACACCTGTAGTGTGGTGGGGTGGGGTGGGGGTTTACAAATTTGTTGCCCAAGTGTGGTCACCTACTGATAACTGGGCGTATGAGAATCAACGCAATCAAAATAATGTCAAGTTGCTGGCTTTTGAATACTATTTAGCACAAAGACAAGACCTACTTTATATTATATACATTTTACATGTGCAGTTTTTTTGTGTCCCTATTGTATGTTTACAGTTTATATTGTATAATCATTGAACTTTTATAGCACGAGTTTCGACTGTTCTCGACCACAATCCGTTCCAGAAGGCGGTTCAAGAAGTGATTTGCTCGAAATCCGAATCAATATTTTCCATTACAATGAATGGAAGAAGAAATAATGCGTTCCAAGCCTAAAAAACGGGCTTTTTAAAGCATTTTCTAGCTTTCCCTGCTAATAAACTGCATAGCAGAAATACATGTATAGTTTAAATACTTTCTATAATGAAATTATTAAAGAAATATATTTATTTTTTACTTAAAATGTATGCTTTAGTAGTAGAGTAGGCGAGGCTGGGAGTGCATTACCGTATCTGTAGCGACTCCAATCTTTTTTTTATTAACAAAATTGCAAAATAACTTTAAACAAGCAATAATGGGGGGGGGGAAGCAACAAAAATTATTTTTTTATTGTTACAAAATGTAGCGTACGAAAACATGAACTCGCGTTAATGAAATCTTTGAAACAAAACAAAAATGCAGAAATGCTAATGGAACACAGAATTGATTAACATTCACAAGAAAAAAGCAATGCAAAACTATCACCTTTCATTGGAAAGTGATTTTCCTTTCCCACAGAACTTACTGTATCTAGTGTCACTTCTTTGCAGCCATGATGGGGGGGGGTTACTAGTCCTCAATTGGAATCAAAAACAGTCAGGGGACACGTTTATGTACAGGGGCTGCGTTATTACACAATTGTTGTATCTCTTATTCCAATTTCAACCTGGTCAAAAGTGTTAGGTTTTAAGCAACCAACTGTGTTTAAGATGATGTAACATTACATCAAGGCTCGCTTCACCCTACCCGGAGGAAGGCGGGATAGGGTGAGGTAGGGGGCGTCTGGTTCTTTTGGGGCGCAGACGACCACCCCCAAGCCCAGGCACTCTGCCATCCGTCCAGGAAGCGCTCTTCACAACCTTCATTTGTGTGTGTGCGGGCGTTCATTCCAGCGTGGCTTTCTTGATAAGGGCAATAAAAGGGCCGTCGAAAAACTGTGGTGTGTGTGTGTGTGTGTGTGTGCATGTTTATGTGTGTCTTTCTTATCCCATGCAGCTTTGGCTATCCGCTAAATCACCTGACTTTCTGTCACTCCTCCCCCTCGGCTTCCTCTCTCTCATGCACAAACACACTCTTTCTGTCACACACTCGCGTACACGCTTTGCACGTATCATATCTGATCTGCAGGCAACACTGCACAGTAAATGACATCAGACGTTGAGAATGAAGCGCAATGTTTGTCTTGCGAGCTCAGAATGACACAAGGCACAATAATGGCTCATCATTGAGACAGTAATAGTGGCTTGGCATTAAAATGGTAGGCCTGTATATTATTATGATATTGATGCAAAGTGATTCGCCATCAAAAAACAATAAAATGGACGAAAAGTAACGCAGTGCTCCTGTTGCAGTTGGCACTGTTCTCATGTGATTTTAGTAAGGATTCATACAAAAAGAAATTTGCTGTTGTCATGAGAACTTTGCGAAACTTTGTACAAAAAAAGTAATGCTACTGCTTTACTAAATTATTTATTATCATACATATATATATATATATAAATATATAATTATTATTGTTATTACATGCTATTTGCTCTATTGAGAAGTTGATGAATGAAGAAAATGAGAGAGAAGGAAGAGTTGAAGAGGCAAGTGTGAAGGACCAGGAAGTGGCAATGATTAGTAAGGGGGAATTCAGAAAGGCACTACAAAGGATGAAAAATGGAAAGGTAGTTGGTCCTGATGACATACCGGTAGAGGTATGGAAGCAATTTGGAGAGATGGCTGTGGAGTTTTTGACCAACTTATTCAACAGAATACTAGCGGGTGAAAAGATGCCTGAAGAATGGAGGAAAAGTGTTCTAGTTTGCATTTTTAAGAACAAAGGGGATGTTCAGAGCTGTGGGAACTACAGAGGAATAAAGTTGATGAGCCACACAATGAAGTTATGGGAAAGAGTAGTGGAGGCTAGACTCAGGACAGAAGTAAGTATCTGCGAGCAACAGTATGGTTTCATGCCTAGAAAGAGTACCACAGATGCATTATTTGCCTTGAGGATGCTAGTGTAAAAGTACAGAGAAGGTCAGAAGGAGCTACATTGTGTCTTTTGTGGATCTAGAGAAAGCCTATGACAGAGTACCAAGAGAGGAACTGTGGTACTGCATGCGCAAGTCCGGTGTGGCAGACAAGTATGTTAAAATAGTACAGGACATGTATGATGGCAGCAGAACAATGGTGAGGTGTGCCTTAGGTGTGACAGAAGAAATTAAGGTGGAGGTGGGACTGCATCAGGGATCAGCTCTGAGCCCCTTCCTGTTTGCAGTGGTAATGGATAGGCTGACAGATAAGGTTAGACTGGAATCCCCTTGGACCATGATGTTCGCAGATGATATTGTGAAAGCAGGGAGCACGCGGAGGAACAATTAGAAAGATGGAGACACGCATCGGAAAGGAGAGGAATGAAGATTTGCCGAAGCAAAACAGAATATATGTGCGTGAATGAGAAAGGTGGAGGGGGAGCTCCCGGGGAAAAGAGCGAGAGGAAGACCAAAGAGAAGGTTTATGGATGTGCTGAGGGAAGACATGAGGGCAGATGATAGGCTAAGATCGCAAAAGATGACACGCTGTGGCGACCCCTAACGGGACAAGCTGAAAGGAAAAGAAGAAGAGATTTGCTCTGTTGTCATGAGAATTTTCCAAGATTTTGTCCAAAACGTCATGCGTTATAGTTTGCTATTCTACCGAGAATTTAGTATGAAATTGTATTTAAAAAAAAAAAAAAAAAAAAGTTAAAAAAAAGCCATTTTGCTCTGTTCTCGTGGGAATTTTGGATGAATTTGTACAAAATTGATGCCACGTGATGACCACAATTTTCAGGATGAGGCCATAAAAGTTGCTATTGAACGTAAGACAGCGCAATTTGATTTCTACTCACGGGACAAAAAAAAAAAAGAGAAACAATATAAAAAATGTTATATTTTGTATTTCACCGTTGTCAAATGTTTTTTTTAATGTGGGGGTACGGTGGTACAGTTCTGAGGTCCCGGGTTCAATCCCAGACCCGCCTGCGTGGGTTTTCTCCGGGCACTCCGGTTTCCTCCCACATCCCAAAAACTTGCAACATTAATTGGACACTCTAAATTGCCCATAGGTGTGATTGCGAGTGTAGCTCAATGTGCCTTGCGATTGGTTAGGGTGCACCCCGCCTCCTGCCTGCGTACAGCTGGGATAGGCTCCGGCACTCCCCGTGACCCTCGTGAGGATAAGCGGCAAAGAAAATTTTAAAAAATGTCAATTGTACTTATGAGAATGCACCGTGGTATAAATTTATGCAAAATGTAATGCAAAGTAATTTTCTGTTCTCACAAGAAACTTGTGAAAACGTGTGCAAAAGCGAATGGAATTCCATTGGCTCTGTTGTCATGAGAATTGAGGAGAAAACTTTGCTCATATGATTAGAATTCGTTGTTTTGTTTTTCTTTGTTTTGTTTTTCGGTGCAGACTTTTTGGATCTCGCAGTCTTCCTTTCGTCTGACGCATGTGTACATTTTTTTCCCCACAACACGCATTGTGAGTCTCGGGAAGAGGAATCATCGTAGCACCAAGCAAAGTTTCTCTCGTGCTTTTTTTTCCACAAGCGCTTCCAGTAAACCAGCTGACCGTCGTTGCCGCTCACACCCACGCACCTTAAAGACACACCCACGCAAACTTTTGGCTGCAGCATTGAACTCTTGAGTGTTATATTTTCTTCTTTGCGTCAACTTTAAACGCTTGATTGCACGCAGCTATGCCTCTTTGGCCATTGTGTGAGGTTTTTAGGCATGACTGGTCTAAAAAAAGATGACAGGTGAGTAAGTGACTAATTCAGCGGGACCAAATTGTGGCAGATTTGCCAGCGCTGCTGTTCTGTGACAGACTTAGCAGTCGTCGTCGAGTCGTTCTGATTCGGGGCCACCACGTTAGTTGAAAGTACTGAAACTAATAAAGTCTACAGAACGTTCTCAAGATACAAGATGAGCAGAAGTGCAGAAGATTCTGGCGGAACGAGAGGCCCCCTTTCGCCAGGATACGACCTGACATGTCCGCCATGGTTTCGTGTGCAAGTTAATGTGCAACCACCGACAAATGCGTTTGCGTCAATAAAGCTTCGGCTGGTCACGTAACGTCAGGCATTTGTCATTTCAATCAGTCTCTCCTAGTTTTTGTTTGCAGAACATAACACATCACGCTGGTCCTTAACATCCTCAAAAGAAGATAAACTATTAATGTTGGAATTTCTGAAAAAGAAGAGATTTAAGCGACGAGGTTGCCCTGTGGCCAGTTTGAATGCACAATGAACCCTCCCCCCCCCCCCCCCCCCATCATGAAGGACATGTTGTTTACCCAGCCGTGATAATAAAATCCATCCATCCATTTTCTTAGCCGCTTATCCTCACGAGGGTCACGGGGAGTACTGGACCCGATCCCAGCTGTCAACAGGCAGGAGGCGGGTAACACCCTGAATTGGTTACCCGCCACACTCACAATCACACCGAGGGGCAATTTAGAGCGTCCAATTATCCATCCCATCCATTTTCTTAGCCGGTTATCCTCACAAGGGTCGCGGGGAGTGGTGGAGCCTATCCCATCTGACAACGGGCAGGAGGTGTACACCTTGAAGGGGTTGCCAGCCAATCGCAGGGCACATCTAGACAAACAGCCGCACTCACAATCACACCTAGGGTCAATTTAGAGTGTCCAATTAATGTTGCATGTTTTTGGGATGTGGGGGGAAACCGGAGTGCACGGAAAAAACCCACGCAGGCACGGGGAGAACATGCAAACTCCACACATGGAGGGCTGGGATTGAACCCGGGTCCTCAGAACTGTGAGGCCAACGCTTTCCAGCTGGTTAGGCCTTATTATACGATGTTAAAAAAAACCCAAAACTTTACCATTCCACATTCCTTAGCATCTGTCCTCACCCTCTTGCTGTCAAGAAATGGGAGCAATGTCAAGCGCAGGTATGTGCGATATGTGTGGATGCACATGGGCGAAAACTAGAACCGGCAATGAATGAGTGACTTTCACCTTGAGGAGTCAAAAAGCTAATTACAGTAATTAGCCTATAAACAACAACTTTTTCCACACGCTTTCAACCCTGCGGCGATGCGGCTAATTTGTGCATTTTTTCGCAAGGGGCACTCAAACGGAAAAAGTAAGACGGGTGGAATATGCCGAGGAAGTGACTTTTACCGGTATGTTTTTTTTTTTTTTTTTTTTTTTACCGGCCCCGTTAGGGCTTCGCTCGCGTTAACGTTGTGCTAAGTTTGTTGCTGCTCTGTTACTGCCATGTCTCAGTGATTTTTACTGGTAAGTTTTTTTTAACCGGCCCTGTTAGCGCCGCGCTAGCGTGTTGCTGCTGTATAGCTGCCACGACTGTTTTTTTTTTTTAAACCACCCCTGTTCGTGCTACTGTGCTGTTGCTATTTTAAGCTAAGCTAAGGTGTTAAAACTTTGAAAACCCTTTCTGTGTACCGTCTTTCTTTTTAGACATCTCATGTTTCAATGTGGGGACTTGCGCCTTTTAAGCAGGGGCGGCTAGTGTATGTACTTTTCAAGAGAGAAGCCATTTAAGTTGCGGGGTTACTTGTGTGAATGTAAAGGCAACTCAAAGACGGACTTTGCAATTTTGCTGCAAAATCTCGAGACACGACACCACCCAGTTTGTTTCCTGTCACGGATGTCAAACAGCGCAGGCGGTGTGCTGGTGTGCCGTCCCCACATCCGTTCATGTCACTTCACTTCGCTGCGACCGACGTAGCGTAAAGCTCCCTCCCTGCGAACACAAATGTGTCCAAGAGAAAACGTTTTTCATTTTTACTGATGGCATTCACACGCGGTTCAATGCAGACATTCCCAACCGCTGGCCCCTCCGTCTGCGTAAGCTGTGGGCGACATCAGCTGCGGTGCTCGTTGTCTTTGTTTTACTGCTCCTATATATGGCGGAAGAGTCAATCAGTTAAGTGCGGCTCCCTTTTTCTCCGTGCTCTAGAATTGTATACTGTTAAAAAAACGTAAAAAAAAACCAAAAAAGATGTCGGGCGCCCCATATGAGTGTAAATGTTTTGAATTGTCTTTGCGGCTGCTTGCCGGGCTTCGCCCTCGGAAATAGAAGCCACAGATTCTTTGTCCAATGCTCGTCGAGACGGTAACAAAAGTGTGTCCCGCCCTTCCCGGAATTACAGTTGCTATTGTATTTAGTGTCGCTGTGCCTATTTAGAGACTTTCGCGCTATATTTAGCGAGTCTTCAGACTCACCTGACGACTTTTTATAAAAATAGTAACCAATTTGTTCGTGGATCCACGAAGAAAAGTGGACACATACTAGTTTATGTACAATCGTTCTTGCAATGGAGGGGAAATGGGGAATTTTCCCCGAAATGCAAGTGTCTCTGGCTTCATCCAAAGAGTACCTGACAGGACTCGGTGTGGCGGTTCGGGGGGTGTGGGGCGGTTAAAATCTAAATACAGACAACTTGAATGTAGGAGTTGGAATCCAATGAATATTTCTGTTCAAAATTCAGCTTGGAATTTTATTCCAATAATTCCATGTTGAAAAAGTCCCTGATGGTGTAAGTGGTACACACGCCTGCCTTTGGAGGGGGCAGCGTGGGATCGAGTCCCGCTCAGTGATGGTGCCGATATCTGACTGCCGAACAGTTCAGAGTGTAGTCTGCCTTTCGCCCAAAGCTAGCTGGCGTAGGATCCGGCTTTCCTGGAACCCTTGTGAGGATAAGCGGCTTGGGTACTGACATGACAATTCCACTATGTTGGACCTCAGCAGTAAATGGCTTATGGCGTGACTGTGGGGGGTGACATTTGTTTTATTTTATCTATTCATCAAACATAAGCCTCACCCAGTACATTTGTAAAGGAAATACCATTTGGTACATACATACATACATACATAAACCACAGCTGTGTAAAAGCCACAAGTGGCCACATTGAAACACGAGATATTTACAAAGAAAGACGGTACACAGATAGAGTTTAACGCTAACGCTAGCATGGCACTAATTCTAACGCTAGCACGGTGCTGACAGGTACTTACCGGTAAAAATCCCTGAGACTCCCCAGTAACCCAGAAGCAACACGCTAGCACAGTGCCAATGTTAGCAGAGCACGGACTGGTACTTCCCAGTAAAAATAACAGACACGCCAGTAACACAGCAGCAACACGCTAGCACAGTGGCAACGTTAGCGCAGCACTCACATGGCCGGTAAAAGTCACTTCCTCTGCACATATATTCCAGCCCCACTCTTACCTTTTTCGCTCGAGTGTCCCCTTTTGGCCTTTAGAAAAAATGCAGAAATTAGCCGCATCACCCCATAAACAGCAGGGTTGAAAGCGTGTGGAAAAAAGACGCGGCTTGTAGGCCGGAAATTACGGTAGCTTGTAAACGCCATACACTCTATCCTAAGGATTTGCTACCTCTTGTGAGAGTGCCAAAGTGGCTTTACAAACATGTTGACGCGTAGTTTTTTTTTTCGTTATGTGCCATCAAATAGGATTTTCACATTTTAAAAAGAAACACATCATCATGGAGTATGACAGTGGGAAATACCAACGCTGACTTGGTGGGTAATGGAGGGGGCGGAGGTTTGTTTGGGATGCGAGTCAAATGTTTCGCAACAATTTATTTTTTTTAAAAAAAAGGGGAAAACAGCTGACGAGTGTGATGTGCACATCATACGTGTGGAAAGCACCAGAGATGTTTTCATCTTCACTTCTTTATTTTTGGACTATGTTGCTTGTAAACGCGGTGCCGTACAGTCAGCAGTGACTCAGTTAAAGCGTAAAAGACATTTTCATCACAATAGTATATGAAAAGGAAAAAAAAAGTCATATTTGAAAATGATTCTAATGATCCCAATAAATACATCCATACATTTTCTGAGCCGCTTATCCTCACAAGGGTCGCGGAGAGTGCTGGAGCCGATCCCGGCTGTCAACGGGCAGGTGGCGGGGTACACTCTGAAATGGTCGCCAGCCAATCGCAGGGCACATTTAGACAAACAGCCGCACTCACAATCACACCTCGGGGCAATGTCGAGTGTCCAATTAATGTCGGTTGCATTTGGGATGTGGGAGGAAACTGGAGTTCCCAGAGAAAACCCACGCAGGCACGAGGAGAACATGCAAACTCCACAGAGGCGGGTCCGGGATTGAACCCGGGACCTCAGAACTGTGAGGCTAACGCTCTACAGCTCTTCCACCGTGCCGCCAACAAAAACCCATTGAGTACACTTTTTTTTAAAAAAAAAAGAATGAAATTTAACAATAGCAACACAAGTAACTGCACTGTATGAGAAAGTAAGGCTCGACAAAATGTGTTTATATATGGATGAATAAGATTTTACATCTCCTCAAATCTATGTAATTGAGTCATTTTTCAGGTAATTCTGTTTTCGACGGTTTTTATTTTACTTTATTATTTAGCCTTAATTAGTGTCGATTTTTGTCTCGATGTGACCTGCGATTGGCTGGCAACCACTTCAGGGTGTACCCCGCCTCCTGCCCGTTGACAGCTGGGATAGGCTCCAGCACGCCCCGCGACCCTCGTAAGGATAAGCGGCAAAGAAAATGGATGGATGTATTTTGCCTTAATCTTGTATGTTCATGCATTGCCCTGTGGTATGTGCGCTTTTCCACACCATGAATTTAAAAAATGACACGGTGGATGTTCCGATTCTCCACTTAAATTGAAACAAAAAAATTAATTTAAATTCTTGTAAAATGAATAAAAAATATTAGAATATAAGGCAGCACAGAAACATGATTTGCACAGCTGACTCGGAATTCAGAAGTCGTAGGTTCAAGTCTGGGTGCTGGGCGTTCTGTGTGGAGTTTGCATGTTCTCCCCGTGCCTGTGTGTGTTTTTTTTTCTCCATACATAAATATTTTTCAAAGAATCCGTATTAGTTGGGAAAAAAAGGCCGCATCTTTGGGGAAGTACAGCGTCAGGTTTACGCAATCCAAAGGGAAAGCACCAAAAAGATTGCACGTCTTTTGTACTTCTTTATTTTTAGACCTGCCTAGGCTAGCCGCAAATAACATTGAAATAGGAGGGAAAAAAACATTTCTGTGAAAAATAACAGTTTAAAGGAAATGCTAATTTTCATGGAGTTTTTTTTAAAGATAATATAAAAATATTCTAATGTTTACATTTTATATATTGGAAAAAAAGACATTATCATTAGAATAAAAAATACCCAAACATTAAACTGAAACACTAGAAAACACCAAAATTTGTATATTTTTTTTCAAATCACATTTTATTTTTGTTAAACCGAACCACACATTTCAATGCCCATTTTAAAATGTTCAACAGCATATTTCATTTTGTAATTTAGTAATAGTATTTATTTTATTTCCGTTTTGGATTTTATATGCAGTAGAGGAAATCTTGTGTAGCGCTCATAAATGTAATTAACTTCTTGACTAATGTAGAAAATAATAATGTACTTTTCAAATAAATAAATAATCAATGAAAACACATGACACTAAATATGTACAAAATAACTGTAGCGACTCCTTAAGAAAACAATAACATACAGTATGTCAGCGTTTTGACATCGCTGGATGAAATGTCCAAGCTTCCTTAATTTTACTAACATGTGGTCATTTTTCTTTGTTAAAAAAAACAAAAAACGTGATGCAAGTACGTATTTTGTCTCTTTTCTAATAATTCTGAGACTCTTTTTTACTTTGTTGAAATGTACATCTTGGTTGAAAAAGGGTTGTAAAAGCATTTTTGAAGCATTTTAAAAATGTTCTTTTAATACTGTTTTGAGTTTTGAAACAATTTACTATGTGTATATCTTTATATACATTATAATACAAAAATTAGGTCGCTACAGATTGAGTAAGACCGATCATGAATATTATTCCTTCACAATGGCATCATGTCTTGCAAATGTGTTTTACTTTCATAAAGTGTTGTTCCAAAACACCTTTGTTTGGACATAATACTGTATAGGTTTCACACAAATATGACACTTTTTAGAGTTATGGCTCATTTCTCATTTCTGCGTGTTTTTCTGATAGAGTTTTATCAGCTATTCACTTAAATCAAGCATGTACTACAACGTACGACTTGTCCAGTTGTGTCACGTCTCAGTGTGAACACAAGTGAGTAGCATGTACAAGGAGTACGGTACATCGTTCCGAAATGAAAAACAAGAGTCCGGTGGATGTACAAGTATGAATAATGATGCCATTTTGTCTCTGTGTGTCAACTCCAAAATGAAGTTTGGAAAATGAAATATAAGACTGCATCTTGGGAATACAACAAGTTCTGAAAGAAAACTGCGACAGTACAATTTGACCACATTGTTGCTTCTGTCATGAGCAAGGCTTGGCCGCTGCCAAGAGGGGCGTGGCAAGGCCACTGCTGTCGGCGGTGTCACCTCTTGACACCTGTCACAGCCGGTTGGCATTAGGCATTGTATTTAGACCAAGTATTTAGTTGGAGTTTTTGTCACTGGCATTTGCCAGTTCGTTGCCTTGTGTTAGTGCGTTGCATTCTCTGCCTGTGGGCTCTCCGCTTCTGTGCGTGAATCAGAGTAACCCCTAGTCACAGGGATTGTGTGGCCTTTGGTTTGATCAAGTCCTGTTAAGCTTGTTAGTTAGCCCCATAGTCATCGGCCCTCGCTGAATGTCTTTTTGGATCCTGCCTAACCTCGCGTTTTTGCGCCTCTGCCTTGTTTTGGACTGCTTTTTGGTATCGACCAGTTTCCTGAATAAAACCACGCTGAACATTATGCCTCTGCCTGGAAATCCTGCATTTGGGTCTGTCCACGCACCGTTGGTTTGTGATAGCTTCTCCTACTACTACACAGTGGTAAGGGTGACGGGGCTGGAAAATTCTGTTATTTATTACTCATAAAATTCCGGGGTTCCGTTATGTCAGGCTGGTGAAGTGGTCTCGATAGCATAGTATCGGAGAATTTTTACAACTACCGTATAGGGAGTACAGGATCATACTACAAACATTAAAATGTGTTCCTTTTTAAACACAATTTACCAATGGATAGAACTAAATTTTTTTTTTTTTTTTGCAAAAGCATACAAGAGCGTTTTCATATTTTATAACATTTAGATTCATTTGTGTTCTTCTAGTTTCTAATGTATGGTTTCTTTTATGCTAGCGATAAAGAAAGAAACATACTCTTTGCATGTATTTGTTTCCTTTTTATTATCAAAAACACAAAAGGCAATATACATATTTACAAGTTTTGGGAAAAGTGTTCAGTTGGGATTCCAGAGTGATGGTTAAATGTGCGACTACCACGGTAATAACAAACCACATCTGAAAACTACGACGTGAAGAGGTTGGAAGTGGCTGGAGGGTTTGGAACGGAGGGGAAATTAGACTTCAAGTCCATTGCCGTCTTTTCGTGAGCAAGTTCCTTCAGGTGCGGCTCGTGGACATTTGCCGTTATAATAGTCGGAGGCGTAACCAACGTGAAGACTGGGAAGCTGCTGCGCGTGGCGAGAAAAGCACCTTCAGGGTGAGGACTCTGTCTCCACAACCGGACCCGTTTAGGGTAACAGAGACAAACCAATATTTAACAAATGGTTCCTGAGAGTGCACTCCAGAGTGGTCACGACTCGGAGAGACAGTGTTCTTCTACCTGGGGGGTGTGGGGGTGGGGGGTGGGGGCGATTCAGCTACTGAATATCGAGGAGCCCATAAAGTCCAAAAAGTGATCGTCATCCATTCCCGAATGGAGGCCGCTGAATGCCGTAAGGTGGAAATTATTCCAGTGGCTGTCGAACGACGTCGAGAACTCCGAACTCAGCGTCGTGTACTGTGGCGACAGCCCCATTTCCTCCGTGTCGTCGGCTGTTTAAACAAGAGGGGCGCACAGTCAGGACCCCTTCAAGCACATGTTATGACCTCAGAGATGCTGTCTAATCCAGTGATTCCCAAACAGTTTGCATTAGTCTGCCGTGAGCGCTCTTCAGGTGCGCCGTGGGAAGTTATGCAATTTTATTGAATTGCTAAAAAAAAAGCATTTATTTCCAAGAAGTAATGTATCTTTATTCATCTCTTTATGCCAGTGAGGCACAATGACAGACAGAACAAAAAAAAAATCCTCTTCTGTTAGATGGCAGAAAGTACATACAGTAATTAATCTCTCCATTTTTGGTGACATTTACTTTTGTTGGTGTGCCGTGGGATTTTTCAATTGTAAAATATGTGCCTTGGCTCTATAAAGGTTGGAAATCACTGGTCTAAACTTTAGAAATTGGAAAAAAAAAATTGAGGACTACGATGCGGGTTCCACTCAATACTGTTATCCCTCCCAAGACTTTAAAAAAAAAAAAAAAAAAAAAAACTTTTCAAATGTATACGAACACATAAAAGCGAAATTGCAACCATAGAATTTATTTAAAAAAAATGCTGTACCTGTTGTGTCTGTAAAAGGTTGAAAACCTTCTTTTATCATGCTTTTTAAGAGTATTTCCAATTTCTAATTATAATATTTCTTTCACTGCGTGCTGTTTTGAATTGTACTTTTATCTTTATTTTTTCCCTCCTGTTTCATCTGTTTGTATTCGAATCCTTTTAATCATGTAAAGCACATTGCGTTACCCTGTGTATGAAATTCGCTATGTAAAATACATTTGCTTTGCCTTAAGAGGCGGGGCCCGGTAGAATCGCGGTTGACGTCTGCGTGTAAGTGTCTGGGAGTGAGCTGTTGCCGTCAGCGGCTCCTGTTTGAGTGTGCTGATTGTGTTTATGTGTTTTACTAGCTTCGAATAATGTCTGTCCGAACCACAATAAAAAAATGGGCTCTTATACCTTTGGACTTTGGACCCATTGTCAGATTACGAAGTAGGTTGCTTGGGACCATTGCCGGCAAGTTCTGCTTACCTGAACATTCGCTCCATTGGCTCCCGGGACTGGTGCACGTACTCAGGACCCCCTTGACATCACAACCAGTCCGAAAGCTCTGCGATTCTCTCTCCAATTGCTGGCAGATCTAACGAAGAGAAACCAGAGTTTTTAGCACGATTACACCGTTCGTCTTCGTTTTGACTGGGGCGGGAGATGGAAAAACGTGCCTGGTCTGTTGCTCACCTCCACTATGTTGTATTCGTATTCTGGAAGACGACCGGTCAAGGAGGGACGGGTGGAGAGAGACAGAAGGTGGAATTAGGATACACTTATATTTTTTTAAACATTCTGTCCAAAAGTAGAATCAAATGTAATGTTTAGAAAGGTGGAGGAATGAAATTTAGCCAAAGTAAAGAGCGTGGGATGTGGGGGATAAAGTCGGCCGGATGGCGTGAGGAAAGATGGGAGGCCAGTCGGCGTTCGAGAGGAAGGTGCAGAAGATGAAAAAGAATGACAGTGGCGACCCCGAAAGGGCCCACCCAAAAGGCAAAAGAAGTTCTGCCCAAAAGTGCAGGAGTAGTCGTCTTACCGGGGCTGTGATCGGGTGAAACTTGGAATCGGTCCTTGATGCTGTCGCTCTCCAAATCAAAGGAAGCAAAATCTGAAAAGGAATCGTAAAGCGTTTATTCAACAAAGTGCATTCCCTGGGCGCCGCCGGGTCCGACACCTCATCCGTCCCTCACCTGTCACGTCCATGCACACCGTGCTGTCCACCACGTTCTCCTGAGCGCACGGCGGGTCGTCAAGCAGCCGCGACTGATCAGGCGGCGACTGGGTGTCGCTGTAGTCGAAGTCCTCGGACGCGGTTTTCTTAACCTGCGGAACGGAATCGGTGGTGAGATCCGAGTCGTAAAACTCATTCACTACGTTGTTAACTTTTGCTCATTCCTACAAAAGGATCAACGCTACGAGGAGAATTGTTGACTTGTGGTCATGTGGATGTGCGGTCCAAAAGTCTATTAAAGTATCACGGCAGCTAGAAGCTGCGGCAAATTCACAAATGGAGGTGGCGAAGGTGTGGGCACCATATGGGACTAGTTTGTTGACTCAGGGATGATTAGCAACCGTGGCTCAAAACGGTGTTGTGGTCGAACGTGCAACCGCTAAGGGGACCACCTAACCGGGACGGACATTCTCTATGGAAGTGTCATAAAGCCAAAGGATTTACCTGCTTCCTGGAGTTGGATTTGCCTCGTTTTTCTGCGACAGAACAAAACAATCATTAATTCAGGCTCAATCGTGATTGGGTGGGTGGGGGTAGCGCCATCAAATGGACCCACCTCTTTGTTTCTGAGGAAGCATCCGGAAGACGCGCATGGCCAACTGGCCCTTGTTGACGCTCTTGTCCTTCACCTCCTTGATGTCGGGGAGGGAATTCATGGCGCAACGGAAGTTGGCCTTCCACGTTTTGGCGTCGTGGGTGTCGCCCTCCACGTATTTCCCTATGGAAGCGTTTTTTTTTTTTTAAACCCACTGTCCGGCTCAAAGTTCTTCACCGAAATGTGCGGGTGCGGGCGCCCGGCTCACCAGTGTGGATGGCCCACTTCTTGAACAAGGAGGCGTCCTTTTCCATGTCCCAGCCGTGGCGAGCCGCGTGTTTCCAAGGGATGGAGAAGAGGGTCTTCTCCTGGAATACAAGGGCATTAAGTCATGGGATGGGACAAGGATTTGCCACAGGTGTGCCTCTTTTAGGGGTTGCAAAGTTGGAAAAGAAGTAATTAATATGTAATTGTGGTCCTTATTTTTATTGCGACTATTGTCCTCAGTTTGACGGTTTGAATGGGGCGGGGGGGGGGCTATCACACACAAAATGGCGCATATCAATGGACCAGTTTTAATATTAAGAAAGGGGCCAAAAGTTACACTTTCATTCATGAAGTACAAGTGAAAATGTAGAGAATTTTTTTTTTCTTATACTTGAAGAGCAGGACTTCTCAACAGTTGCAGAAACTTTTACCCGAGCTAAAGAAGCGTAAAAAAAAAAAAAAAGAGGAAAACCTCACTTTATCAAGCCAGGCCAGACCGGGGACGCTTTTGGACTCGATCATTCTCTCCAACCAAGGTCGCATCCTCATCCTGTTCACCGGCATGTTGTGTGCCTCCTATAACAACCGCACAGGGGAGAATCATTAATTTTTGTTTGTTTATATTCAATATATAAGCTTGTGCGAGCAGCAAAGCGGCGATATCCCCCTTTCCGCGCACCCACTCCCACTTGAGAATTTATTGCCATCGTGGGAGTGCAGCGGAAGGTCACGGCCACGACGTGCAGATATCTAATGCGTGACTTCTTCATAGAGCGCTTATTGAAACTTGGTTCTCTCTTTCTTCTTAGAAGCGCATTGGACACATTTAAATGTCACGCAAAATGCACAAAAACACTTTTTAAAAAAAAAGAGTAAAAATGTATATAACTAATAAAAATTACAATGAAGTGTCATTCTATCGGCTGTGTGCTGACTTACAAGGTTTGGGAAATCCAAGAAGGAAAAGCGGCAAACAATCCTTTGATGGAAATTGTTCCAGAACTGTTCCTCCTGCACCTGGTTCTCCTTTTTTTTTTTTTTTTTCCTGTCCTGGTCTTGTCAAAACCAAGCAGACTTGTGCCCAGCAAGAGCGACTCTCCTCCCTTTTTATAGGCGAATTGGCTGGTAATCCCCTGCAGAATCTGCGCTGCAAGAAGTGTCCGGGAAAAAAAAACTACCGGCAAGTATATTCCATCTTGTTTATTTTATAAAATGCTTGTGAAAAAAGATGTTTGGCCCTCTTTAAGGGCTCCATTTTTCCAACTCAACGGTGTGTGTCTCAAATGAAAAATTTTAGAAAATATATTATTATTATTACTTTATATACAGTATTTTTTTTCTCTGCACTCTCGAGCCGCGTTGGGCCCGAGCACTTTTTACAGTGTGAATCACGCATGCGCATTGGTGACCCTCTGCCACAGCCGCTCTGGCCTTTCTTCGAAGTCACGTGGTTTTACACAACGAGGAAGTTGATATCGGTACAAGCATGCTTTGCCTTTTGTGGCCTATTATTACTTGTAATTAGGAGTTCTTTATGCGTTTTGTGACACGAAAAATGTAAATCAAGAGCCATGCCTGATATTAGTATGCCCTGTCGTGTGCATATACGGCGACATTCGACTAAGTACAATTTGGTTGGAAAATTGGGGTTTGAGGCGATGATTCTGGATTTATTATCTGAGTTCAGTCATTTAGTTATTATATTTCCCACCAAATGGTAGCGTCAGTGTAATCATTAAATATTTCTTTAAAATCATCAAAACACTTAAATGCAAAAATGCCAAAATGATTGGACATGCAGTTTCTCTGTATTAATAACTACAACAGAAGAAGTATAGGTATAGGGGGAAATTAGATACTAAATATGTATTTTGCGAGACTGGCCATTTTTATTTCCTGCAAACAAGTTATGAGGGAAAAAATGATGGTATTTGTAGCGTTGTCGGTTGTTTATAGAATGAAATGACATAAAAGAAAACCTGAGCACGTGCACTTGTTGTTCACCTAACTCAGTGAAAAATGAGTGTCATCTTTTCAAAAGCATATTTGTAAATACTAAGTCTTGCTTCAGGTTCCGTGACAGCAATGATTCGTCACAACCGCGCTTGAAAACGCCAAAATATGGAACGTGGCTTTTTTAAATTTTGATTTATTTTTTTTATTTCAAATGCCAGCACGGCCGCGACCCTTGTGAGGATGAGAGGTTCAGAAAACGGGTGCCAATCAAAGCAAGATTCCAAAGTTCGCCCACGTTCTAGCGTTATCTTTGTCATCTTAATCGTCAGGGTTGTCGTCCCTACTTGGCGTAAACAAGTCTGGCCTACTAGAAGCCCAACGCCTTCGGCGAAATGGTGCAGTGTTTACAGCAGCCGCTTGGAGGAGCCCTTGCGGCTGGCATTGTTCAGCGACTTTAAAGGAAATGCACGGTTCTGCGGACTGGGGTTCAAATCCGTGCCCAAAAACATTTGCCCTTGGGCGTGATTGTGAGTAAGAATTTGTTCATATGCGGCAAGACAAGGTAAGTTTGTAATGATGCAATATTTGTATAGCGCAATTCAACAATAAGGTGATTCAAAGCGTTTTTACAAAGACATCAAAACAAACATGATTTGAAATAAGAAAGGGATAAGAACAATTGATAAAATCACTAGTTAATGTATGATTAAGTGTAGAAAAATAATTTCATTGATTGAAATACGCTGTTTCAGGTGATCTGAAAGTTTTTGTCCTGGGAGTTTGTTCCATACTCGTGGAGCATAAAAGCTTGAATGCAGCTTCTCCATTTCTGGTTGTGACTCTGGGAACTGATTAGACAAAATTGCATGGATCCAGATGACCTGAAGGTTCTGGAGGGTTCGTACTGGTATCAGGTGGTCACTGATGTATTTTGGTCCTAGACCAGAGGTGTCAAACTCATTTCTCTCGCGGGCCACGTTTTAGTTCGAGTTTCCCTTCAGAGGGCCGTTTTGAATGAGAAACAATAAAAATGTTTAATCGTCTCATCGTGCTTACATAATGAATTTATGAACCAGAATCCGAAAACAAGGGTAATGTGTTTTTCCAACTATTCATGTTTGGTAACATAAAAAAAATGCTTGTAATATCTCAACTTGATCATTTATGATAAAAGACAATTTCATATTTTGGTACAGATTATTACAAGAATCAGTGAAATGGATCTGGCCCCGGAGCCTTGAGTTTGACACCTGTGTCGTAGCCCATCCAGTGCTTTAAAGACCAGCATCAGAACTTTGAAGTCTATCCTCTGACGGAGAGGCAGCCGTTGTAAAGACCTTAGCGCTGGACTGACGTGGTCCACGTTTTTGGTCTGAGTGAGGACTCGAGCAGCAGAGTTCTGAATGTGTTGCATTTGTCTCGTGGATTTTTTTTTTTTAGGTAGACCTGTAAAGATATTGTTACAATCAAGCCTACTAAATATAAATGCATTGACGAATTTTTCCTAGTTCTGCTGGGACATGAAATACTGTACTGGATTCTTCAGTGGTGCAGTGATTAAAGTGGCCGCTAGGGGAGCCCGTATGGCTGGCAGTGTACTGCGAGTGGCCCGCTTGCGTGGTGACGTCAGCTGTAGGCAGGAAGTAGGACGCCATCGGGCCTCAGTTGGTTCGCGCGTGAAACAGGCTCGAGTATGCAAAGGCGCCCGAGTGCGCGTGCGTGTGTGACTTTAAGGGGCTTCCCAGTGGGAGGCGAGAGTCCCATGTGCGTCCACGTGAGGTTGGGGCCCGTCCAGGACTTTTCCAGGTAGTTTCTCCATGACATCATCCCTGGTTTTTCCACTTTTTTTTTTTTTTTGAGGGGGTGTGCGTAAAGGGGGAGGAGGGAGAAAAAGGAGGGATGGAAGTCGTCTGACTTCTCAGAAACTCTTGAATGGTGAAAGGGAGCCGAGACAGCGTGTGGGCGTGGACATGCAACTCTGTATAAGTGCGTGCAAGTGCATGAGGGGGGGAGGTTGAAGGAAAGAGAGATGGGAGTCACATGACTTTCCAGAACCTCCTGACGTGTGTGTGTGTGTGTGTGTGTGGTGTGTGTGGGGCGGGGGGTTGCTTATGCTTGGGTGAGAGAGAAAGCGTGTATGTGGTGTGTGAGAGGATATGTGAGTGAGCTTGTTCATGTGTTCCGTTAAGCTTGAACTGGTCACTTATTTCTTCGTTGCAGGTGTCAAACTCAAGGTTACATGTGGCCCGTGAAAGCAAATCAACTTCCATGATTCTTGGTAAAAATCTGTCCCAGAATTTCATATCGGCATACGTAAGAGAAGCAGCAAGAAAATGATCAATTTTACCCACCAACTGCAGAGTATTTATGCTAACCGTTTATCAATCCATCCATCCATTTTCTTTTGCCGCTTATCGCCACGAGGGTCGCGGGGAGTGCTGGAGCCTATCCCAGCTGTCAACGGGCAGGAGGCGAGGCATACCCCGAACTGGTTGCCACCCAATCCCAGGGCACACGGAGACAAATGGTCGCACTCACAATCACACCTAGGGGCAATTTTAGAGTGTCCAATTATTGGTGCATGTTTTTGGGACGTGAGAGGAAACCCACGAACATGCAAACTCCACACAGGCGACGCCGGGATCAATCCCGGGTCCTCAGAAGTCCGAGGCCAAGGCTTTACCATCTGATCCGCCGTGCCGCCTCATTTAACAATAGATTAAATAGGTTAAATTCATTCACGAATTAAATTAGATATAATTTGTCACAGCGGCACGGGCAAGCCTCACAGTTCTGAGGTCCCGGGTTCGATCCCGGCCCGCCTGTGTGGAGTTTGCATGTTCTCCCCGTGCCTGCGTGGGTTTTCTCCCGGCACTCCGGTTTCCTCCCACATCCCAAAAACATCCAACATTAATTGGACACTCTAAATTGCCCCTAGGTGTGATTGTGAGTGCGGCTGTTTGTCTCTATGTGCCCTGGGATTGGCAACTGGCAACCAGTTCAGGGTGTACCCTGCCTCCTGCCCGTTGACCTGGAAGATAAGCCCTCGTGAGGATAAGCAGCAAAGAAAATGGCTCGATGGATAATTTGTCATATTTTTATGATTCTTCATTTTCATTCTTTCACATTTGTCTTTTTGAAGGTGACTCACCAGCAGTGGGACGGCACCCCACCGCCCTCTATTGACCAGGGGCGAATCTGCCTTCAACCCGCACCCCCCCCCAACGGACTGTCGGGCCAATGGCGAGCCAGGCTTTTGTTTGATGGAAAAGAAGTGGTCCGCTTTGTTTCGACTGTCCACAACCAAGAACCACCTCACCATCCAATCAAGTGAGTGCCGCATTTCTAAGGTTATAGTTCGAAGTCGATCCATATTTTTGACAACTATGTGAAGCCAACATTGGGTGAAGTAAATCTCACTTTCCCAAACAAACACAGCAAGCACACACCCTCAGAGATTTGATTGCATCATCACATCAGCGAGATACCGAAATATGTGAGTCAAGTAATTAGGCGGTGTCGCGCTCAACATAGCGCAGCAAATAATAATTTCCTGTGTTAAAGAAATTTGAAAGCAGTTTCGCCTTCATATCACAGCCATCGACAATTCAGCTAAACATTACCATCCGAAGCTACAGGGGGGGGGGGCTGCAGCTCTGCTTACCTTAAAACTTTGTGTCATAGTGGTTTGTTCGCTAGCTTGGCTGAGAGTTAATTAGCGGAGAAACTAAAACTAAAATGAGATATCCAAAATTATGATTTAATTTTTTTTTTTTTTTTTAAATGCACAAAAAAGTCGAATCCGCGGGTGCTGAACCGCTGAGTCGGCTGTAATCTGTAACGTGTACATCCTCACTGGAGATCAGATTAGGTAAACTTGTGCAGCAACCTTGAGTGTCCTGAGCGGGCGTGGTCCGCCGTCACAAGTGACAGATGGGGCATGCTGAACTTTGACCTCTTTCGTGAGTCACTTGACCGCAGCACGTCACCATCGCCGTGTTGACTTGCAGAGGAATATGTTACGTTTGTGAATAAAATGAAATTTTAAGGTTTTGCTGGGATGTTTATTCAGGCTCAAACCATAAAAAGAGGCATAAATGATTTTTATTCATTTCAAAATGACATATGTATCCAAAAATAATATTTTATACAGATGTTATAGCCCAAAAACATTTGTGGTCATCATTATTTGTCTGTTCAGTACAATAATATTTACGTATTTCTTCAAGATTTTGAAATAGATTTATATATGAAATATTTTAATGTTTGTAAGACACATTTTTTAATTTTTCATAAATAAATCAAAGGAAATGATTAATGACATTTTTTTTCTTTGAACTTCATCACTAAAATTCTTTACTTGGATGTTCATTTTCCATTTATTTTTACTGTAATATTCATACATTTCATTAAAACTAAATAAATATTCAGATATTAAATGTTTTTTTAATTTACTCAATTTTATTTTTTACTTTGTTTCCAGTGCAGCCACAACAACATTTTATTTAGATGTTCAGTTCCAAGACAAAAAATAGATATAATTTTAGATCTTAATCTTCAATATAAATTTCTTTGGACGTTTGTCAAGACAAATGTGTAATTTATACTTATTCTTAAACATTTAAATGTCTTTAGATTTCCAAATTTAATATGCTTTTATAAACATTTTTCATTACCCAACCTAATATAATATTTGTTTTTTTTTTTAATTGTGATAACTTGTTTTTATTTCACAAATAACCAAAAATATTTCTCACTGTTCAGTCCTGAAACAGTGATATATATTTTGATAATGTGTATTTATTTTTAACAAAACTTTAATGATGACAATGTTATCTCATTTGCACGTTTCATCCTAAAACAATGAAAGAGATTTGAACAAAACAAAACCCGTTCACAGCATACATTTTTTTTATTACAAAAATGTAATAAAATATGGGGAGGGGGTGTTCATTTATTTGGAAGTATTTTTAGATTTTTTTTTTCAATTTCACAAAAAATAAATCATATTAGCATTAGCTTGAAAATGCCACAAACAACCAAGGGAAATGTTTCAATTGCCTAAAATACATTTTATACAGAAAATACTTCAGTTGTGTATTCAATCCCACAAAATTTTTTTTATCCAAATTTTTATTATTCGTTTAAAATGTCGCCATTGCTCCAGCTCTTATTTTATGCTCCAATTTAGTCTAAAATGAAGCCTTTTCTTCCTTCAGCCCGCACGTCTTTTCTCCTCCCCGTGAGTTCCTGTTCCCGTTCCTGTCTCCATCCACACATCAGCCCACCTGGAGGGGTTACTTCAGTTCAGTGGGCGTGGCCTGATGGCCGTGACGCAACATTGCCCCATATCAGTGACGTACGCCCCTCCCCATCCCTTCCCCCTTTTTTACTCCCTGTGAATAAACACAAAACCAAATGATGCTTTTATTTTTGAGGTACATTTAACATTTATATTCCATGTTGTATTATTTATTATTATTATTATTTTTTATACAGACAAGTGGAGGAGTATTGCTTTTCCTCGCCTCCAGCGCCGCCACTGCCTACCCTCTTCCCTAGTCGTCCCCCCCCCCCCCCCCCCCGCTCCCCCTCCCTCCCTAATCTCCAGATTGCCGGTGCCTCTTTGCGGCAAGCAAGCATCCAGTCCAGTCCGCGGCCGCCGCACCCGGGATCCCCCCCCCCAACCCCCCACCCCCACCCCGACCTCCCGCGTCCACATGCGACAGACATGCTCGCCTTCGTGCTGGTGTCCGGCTCGCTGTGGATCCTTTTGGGTAAGTAACTCATCATCGTTGTTCCATTCTGAATGACTATTGTTTTGTATCCCCCTCCCCATCGTTCACCTTCATCGTCATTTTTTTGGTTTGACGAGGGAGGGGTGGGGGGTACAGGGTGACGCACGAGGCCGGGGGCCTGTGCATCACTCATTGCCATTTTCCATTGAATTCCATTGATTCCTTTTTTTGTTTGTTCGTGTTCTACTCGGACTGTGAATCATATTGAACGGATTTATGGTGAGATGCTAAACCAGGCGAGGCGCTAGTGACGCTGGGTGGAGCGCGCATACGTCACTGAAGCCCGTTCGGGCTCATTGGCTCTGCGGAGAAATGGACCAATGCAGATTGTGTGTTTAAAAAAATAGCGCACGAGTAAGGTTATTGCTCTCGTTCGAATGTCCTCCGCCATGCCTCACACAGATGGAAGGAGGAGGAGGGGAATGGGGGGGGTGAAAGTATGATGTCGAGGGCCGAGCTGATTGGGCGAGAGAGCGGGAGCTGTCCACGCGAGAGGTGGTGCTGGAAGAGGAAGAGGGGGAAGGGGCCGGGGGAAGAGAGCATGCGTGCATGTGGAGCCGGAGACCTTTCATAAGGGACCCCCCCTTCTGCTTCATTTTTTATTCATTTTCGAATTTCGGAGCTCATTTACGTATTTCAGTGGTCATTTCGTGTATCGCTAAAGACAGTGCGTGTAATTACTCAGAAATATAGCACTAGCATACCGCAATTCCCGGCCTACAGAGAGCACCTGGTTATAAGCCTCACCCAGTAAACCCATCCGTGAAATATTGAGAACTACACATTGTTTATTTAGACCATAAATTTGTCTTCCTAAAGTCCTCCCAACTTAACGCTTGTGTTCGATGCAAAATTCCTGAGACGGCTTTATGAAATGAGCATCAATGCAACTTTTGCCATAACCCTTTAAACGATGGCTATTTGAACACAAGCGGCACGACAACACATGTAGCCAGACAATCTAGCAATGCTCACAGCCACAGGATAACAATTACCGTAATTTCCGGCCTACAGAGCGCACCTGATGATGACCCTCACTCAGTACATTTGTAAAGGAAATACCATTTGGTACATACATAAGCTGCAGCTGTGTAAAAGCCGCAAGTGCTCACATTGAAACACGAGATATCTACAAAGAAAGACAGTACACAGAAAGAGTTTTAATACCTTAGTTTATCTTAACATAGCAACAACATGGTACCACGAACAGGGCTGGTTAAAAAAAAAAAAATAAATCACTGAGACGCGGCAGTAATACAGCAGCAACATGCTAGCGCGGCGCTAACAGGGCTGGTTAAAAAAAAAAAACATACCGGTAAAAATCACTGAGACACGACAGTAACACAGCAGCAACACGCCAGCATAGCGCTACCGCTAGCGCAGCCCAAAAAAAAACATCCCGGTAAAAGTCACTTCCTCGGCACATATATTCCACCGGTCTCACTCTTACCTTTTCCGCTTGAGAAAAAAAATGCACAAATTTGCCGCATCACCGCATAAGCCGCAGGGTTGAAAGCGTGTGAAAATGTGTGAAAACAGCTGCGGTTTATCGGCCGGAAATTATGGTACATTAAAAAAATAATCCTGCTTTTGTTTGGAAAAAAAAAGAGGATAAATACATAAAACCATGCATAAAACTAGCTGACACCTGTAATTGTGTGGTGCTTCTGCTGCCTGTTATTAAAAATTCATGCTTGTCAACAAAATTTTAATTAATGCTTCCTCACGATGGTAAAAACATACACAAAATGGATTCTGTATTTAATATGGATCTGTTTTTAAAAACATTTAAATTCATTAATGCCTACTTTCAGTAATACTGTGTGCCTTTTCTCACTCTCTCGCTGTCAAAAAATAGGAATGTAACATGACTTTGAGGAAAGTTAAAAGAAGACTCGCACGGTTCTCCAAATAAGAGGCACAGTGTGGTTGCTTCAAGTTGTTTATTGGTCACTCCCACTTGACATCTGCTCTCAAGCTAACGCATAAAACAAAAGAGAATTCAACATTTAAACACCAAATATAGTAATTTTATCTAAAGAATGTCTGCTAGTTTATTGCTAACGAGGTCTAATGGATATTGATATAGATGTTGCGGGAATTCTCAATCTTCAAACAACCGCTACTTTCCAGAAAGGGAGCAGCGACGCATGGAAACACAGCATATCAAAATGCTTTTCTTCTCTTCTTTTTTCTTCTTCTTGCACTATTCGTCCTTCCTCTTTTAAGTTGCCCCCCGCTTCCTCCCCACTTATCACGGCGTCACGGTGGTGGAGTGGAACGCAATGTTTCCTGGATAAATGCTAAATCAGCCTTGTTCTCCTGTGCTATGTTCGGAATAATACGAGAAATGACTTTTGTCACTAAAAATGCCTCATGGGGGTTTAGTCAAATGAGCGTGGAGTTTATTTGTATGCTTTTACCTGTAGCCTATATTATATGTATTTCTGTATGTTGTATGTGTCAGTTTTGTTGTTCTTATTTTAAAGAAATATATTTTTTCCCGCCAAAAATACAACGATTTATTTCTATCGGGAAAATAAGATTTTATGGAAAAAATTACACACACACACCCCACAAGAAAATACATTTTCCTATGAGCCTTGAATTTGGGGGGGGTGTTTTTCTTTTTTTGTGTGGTGTGACTTGCGTGCTCTGCGGCTAATCTCGCTGTTAGCCACGACATGCTAATCAGATGCCCAGCCTAAGTGTGCTTCGACTTCCTGTTTAGCGTCACAAATGCTAATAATAGCATTAATAAGTTAATTTGTGTTGTTTTTCTTTGTTATGTTCAATGACAAACTAATTTAAGTAGACTCAATTTAATTCCAATAGTGGGTACAACAAAGCATACTTTGGAACTCTGGATACTTTGTGCACTTTTCCATACTTTTTTCTCATGTTTTTGAAACAGAATGGAAAGAATAATTTGATATAAAAATGTCATAATAGTATCTTAGCATCTTAAATGTAATAATAAAAATATTCCCCCAAAATATAAAAATAATCATGTCAACAGTAAAATAAGTGAGTATTTTTGGGGTCATTTAAAAAAAAAAAAATCTAATTTAGTCAGAATGAAGTTGTATTTTCTTTAGGATAAAAAAAAAAAAATACAATATTGTGCAATTAAAGTTGTAATGTTATGACAGGAGAAAAAAATTTAAATTGAATGAAATCTTTTAATTTAGAACATTTAACTTGAACTTTGTACTAGAGATTTTTTTGATAAAATATCTAATGGTTTAAAATATTTTGCAATGTAAAAACATTTTGCGTTGGAAAATATGATTTTTGCACAACTGGAAATATAACATCAAGCTCATGAAATTGCACATTACGTATTTCTTCAAGTGTTAAAATAATACTTTTTTCCCATAAAATAGATTATTTCATGTTGCGGATGAGATTGGGATTTTATTTTTTTCTTGAAAAAAAATTGAATGTTATGTTCACAAGATTATTATGATTACTTTTTAAACATGATGTGCATTCTTCGAAAAAAATATATAGCCCGACTGTTGCGGCTTCCCACGTTGGCGGCACGCCACCGGGGTCTATAGAAGATCACGACCTTTGAATGCGCCTGCACGCGGCGGGAACAGGAAGTGACGTGGAGGCCGCTGCCGACGTCACACGGTGGTTTTTAAGCCCCGACGTCCGTTCGCGACGCTGTCAAGCGGCGATGGAGCGATCCAGGTTAGCGCTATCCATCCGTCTCAGCTTTAATAGGCTTTGACATTCTCAAGCCGGACGCTAATCGCACGTAGCAGCCTTTAGGTGGCCTGATGGGACGGGCCTTCCAGGACCAGGGCTTGTGGTGCTTCCGGGACCTTGGCTGCAAGGTCCTCGAGGAGGTCCAAGGACACTACGAGGTGGACCCTGAATGCAACACTGCTCTTTCTTGAAACACTAAATGCAATCCAGCTGCTACATAGATGACTCAGGATCCAACAATGTGGTAACATGCAGTCCCTGAACACAACACTGTATTAGTAAATAGACCCTGAACACAACACAGTTCCTTGGTCAATGAACAAAGTGCAGCGCTACCAAGTCCTGCAGACAATGCTTACAGTGAGACCCTGAATGCAACACTGTGCCATTTCCTGGGACACTGAACACAACCTAGTGCTACCATGTTGACTTTGAATGCAACACTGCTGCTTGGTTGTGCACTGAAAGTAACAGGGCTATATATTTTTTTTGTCTTTGAATGCAACACTGCGACCAAGTAGTCCTTGAACGCAACACAGGAATGCTTCTTTGGCCACCAAAGGCAACGCAGTGTGCCAAGCACACGCTTCCAAGTAGACCATGAACGCAACACTGTACCGCTTCCTTGAACTGTGAACAGAAAAATAATCTCATCCACTCGTCTCACTCATTCACAACTATTTTGAATACTTTCGAGAGGTCCCTAATATTGCGGTAAGACTGTGGCACCAGCTGGAGCAACAAACTTTGTAGCGGGGGGACGTTCAAGAATTCCACAACCTCTGCGCGCAGCTCCAGGGAGTCAGCGAAGTTACTCCGGGGCCCTTTAGTTTGATACCAGACACACCACAGCTGAATAAACCCCAACAAGTACACGGCAAGCACTTTTTTTTTTTTACATTAATTTTTTACACCCCGAACACAACATGTAGTAGCTGCTTGACAGACATTGAACGCAACACAATCCTTCCCAGTTGACACTTAAATCCAACACGATGCTGCTTCCTGGGACACTGAACACCACACGGGTTTCTCCATTTGAAAATGAATGCAGCACAACGCTGGTCCTTCGTTACTGCACACTCCCGCCCGTACTCCGGTGCACATTGAATGCAGCACGATGCGGTTTTGGACATTGAACACAACATGATGCTCCCTGATAGACAGTGAAAACAACACGAGGACGATTCTGTTCTCGCTCTCTCATTTACAATCACACCTTGAGGCAATTAATGTTGGTCACCGATGGTGTAGTGGTACAGACGCCTGCCTTTGGTGCAGGCAACGTGGGATCGATTCCCACTCAGTGATGGTGTTGGTATCTGACCGGCGACCAGTTCATGGTGCAGTCCGCCTTTCGCCCGAAGCCAGCTAGGATAGGCTTCCAGCTTTCCTGCAACCCTTGTGAGGATAAGTGGCTTGGATCATGACATGACGTGACAATTATAGTTGCATGTTTTTGGGATGTGGAGTAAACCGGAGAGCCCGGGAAAACCCACGCAGGCACGGGGAGAACGTGCAAACTCCACAGAGGTGGGGCCGGGATTTGTAACCCGGTCCTTTAGAAATGTGAGGCCAACGCTCTAACCAGATAACCCACTGTGCCGCCAGACCCTGAACGTAACATGATCAATCCACAGCTCCATGCTTCCCCGTAGACCCTGAGGACAACGTGACGTTTCTTTGTTTTCAATCCTGAAGACAAAATGATGCCCCTTGAAAGACTGCGAACGCCGTCGGACGTTTTTCCCTAATACGCTGAACACAACAGTGCTTCTATTTGGACCTTGAACACAACACAAAGCCTCCCAGCAGACATTGAACGCAGCACATTCAGAAACCAGATCCGTCATGGTGCTTTCAAATTGACTCTGAAAAGCACACATTGCTTCGGGGTCGACATTGAACGCAATATGATACAATGTTGCTGTATCAGACATTAGCACAAAAACAATTGACGCTTCCCTTTAGACCTTGAACACAACATGCTTCCCAGAAGACGCGGAGCAACTCAGTCCTGCTTCTTTGGAAATAAAGGCAACAATCCGGTATTGAACTTTGAATGGAACACAGTACTACGCTGAATCAATTTTTTATTAATCTTGTTTTGTTCTTAAATGGAAAAGAAGGCTGTAAATGTTCCAGTTATTATGTAGTTGTTGTTCAAGTCTAATGCACTGAGCCTACTTGTCACTCATCTTGCAGCGAAATGTGAAATGTTTATTTTTTCTCTTTAGTCGGCAGTTTCAGCTTCACGGGATCATTACATTGTTGCTTTTATTACACACCAACTTGTCACGATGAATCAAAAGTGTCTTTATTGTGTGTGTGTGTGTGTGTGTAGCGGGTTATGAAGCGCGTCTATATTTAGATGTGGCGGCCGGCTTATTCCCCTTTGCCCGTCGGTGTTCTCCAACGCTGATTAATCTATTCGAGCTCCGTCATCACCGCAGAGACTGAATCTAACGCTCCTACCAAGTAGACTCTGAATGCAACAGTGTGCTGTTTCCTTCGTGATTGAAAGCAACAAAGTTGTACAACAGGATGTTCATTTAGCAGACACTGAGTACTGCTTTTACATATAGAGTAACGCAATACTCAGAATACTGCCGTACATAAAAACCTACATATGTTGCAGTGGATCCTGAACACAACGTAATGCTTCTTTTTTTCTGAGCTGCTGACTGCAACAATACTACCGTCGCATAAAAACGCTTCCATGTGTAACATAATATTGACAGACAATATTGAAATTTGTCAGACACAGCAAAACATGATAGTGTCTTGGAGCAACACCGTGCTGCTCTTTTTAACCCTGATAACACATTGATGCTCAGATGGACATCGAACGCGACACATTGCTGCTGTGTTTGGCATTTTACCAGACCGTGAACACAGATTTTTGCTGCGGTTTTATCGGAGACTGAAGGCAACGCGACGAACGTGATTTCCCGCAGCCTCGGTTGACGGCGAACACGAGTGATGTTGACGTGTTGCCCGTCGTCCCACAGAGCTGAGTTCGACGCTGATGGAGAAGATGCAGGCCCAGGAGATGCTGAGCGGCCTGAGGGTGCCAGACTTGGACGATCTGGGCCAGTTTTTCAGCTCGCTGCCTACCTCCACGTTGATGGGCATCGGCGCCCTCGCTGCCGTGCTGGCCTACTGGCTGGCCACGAGGCCTCGCCCTATCAAACCGCCGTGCAGCCTCCTGCATCAGTCCGAGGAAGTTCCGGTGAGACGCGAGACATGCATGCGATTATGACTTCTGCACAGAAATATTACTCATTTAGAAAGCATTTGTCACAAGCTTTCATGAAGTATGAGTTGCTGGCATTGGATCATTATTATTATTTTTTTTAGTACAAAATGCACTGTTTTACCATTGAGCCATTCTATGAGGATGTATTGGAAAACAATTGCATATCTGAATAGCACCGGTTAGGAGATTTAAGTATGATTTCATATGGTTTGTTGAAAATACATTTTAGACCTTGACATTATGGATAGACATATTTTGATCATTCCATCACAGTAGGACCAGATATTGACAAATTCAATTGTTGACTTCGAAACCACTGGTTAGGACCTTTAATGAGGTAACTGTTAGTGTGGTTTGTTCGAAATATGTATTTTTGGACATTTTTTCCAATTAAAGACACTTTTTGTCATATCCTCATCAAATGAGGCAAAAAACAGTTCCATATCTGGAAAGCGTCTCTCAAGGTCTTTAGTATGGCATATAAGTCAATGGAGCATGTTGCAAAGATATTTTTAAGAATTTGGATATTTCGGCAATGAAAAGTATGATTTTGGTCATTGCGTCATCATATTAATAACCGATTTCAGGTCTAGGTTGGGCTCAACAAGACCTTCAATTTGACAAAGTCCTGTTTTGTTTTTATTTTTTCTTTGCTTGGTGGGAGCAAATTTTTGACGTCAAAAAAGTGGTTGTCATCTGTCTCTTGTGTGTGCGTTCCTGAAGCATGAAGGTGGGGGTCGCAGGTCCATGATGGGCGACCATTCCAAGCTGCTAACACATTACCACGACGATGCGAGGACAATGTACGAGGTCTTCCAGCGAGGCCTCCATATATCAGGTACATGGGGAGAGGTCCCTCAAAGCGACCAATCCTGCTAAAGGATTCCATGTTGTTGTTTGGTTTCCGTGGTAACATAGCCGTCATCTCCTCCCTCACAGGTGACGGGCCCTGCCTGGGCTCGCGACTCCCCAACCAGCCTTACAAGTGGATGTCCTACAAAGAGGTGAGATTCAAGGCCGACATTTCCAGACGAACTTGTCCAAGAGATTTTTTTTCTGATCGCTATCAAATACAAACGTCATACTTTAGGCAGATGAGCAACGCTTAATTCTTTTTGTCATTTTTGTATGGGCAAAGTATGGCTGCCAATATTGATGACTTGCCGTGAAATGCAAACTTTTTGGGGAAAATACATTCATTTAAGACAGTTTCTTTTAGCAGCTTTTAATTTGGTCGGCATGTGTGAAAAGATGCACGAAGTCTGACATTTTGTGTTTGAAACGTACATTTCAGGCCTTCCTAGGGTTCCTTTCATGACATGTTTGCACCCATCCTAAATGCTTAAACGTAATAACTCTGTGGCTGCTTGTGGAAAAATCCCACTGAGCACTTAAAAGTTTCCTCAGAAGTCATGTGACTTCCAATCAGATTGAAGCCGCATGAGAAGTGAGTGATGCAACAGGGAACTTGTGAGCTTAATGTGTCATCTGAACTTGTGTGAGTGTGTGGGTTTTATGACACATTCCCTTGCAATGCCGTATCGCTCTTGTTTTTCGGTCCCGCAGGTGACGTCCCGGGCTGAACATCTGGGATCGGGCCTGCTGTACCAGGGCTGCAAGGCCAGTCCAGACCAGTTCATCGGAGTCTTTGCTCAGAACCGGCCCGAGGTTACCCTCGCCTTCAAATTCCCCCCCAAACTTTTCTCCAACGCATCCTAAACCCGAAATATTGCCATTTACAAATATAATAGAGCAGCTTTACTGTCATTGAAACAAAATGTAAAGTCCATCCATCCATTTTCTTCGCCGCTTATCCTCACGAGGGCCGTGCGGAGTGCTGGAGCCTGTTCCAGCTGTCAACGGGCAGGAGGCTGGGTCCACTCTGAACTGGTTGCCAGTTGCCAATCCCAGGGCACATAGAGACAAACAGCCGCACTCACAATCACACTTCGGGGCAATTTAGAGTGTTCAATTAATGTTGCATTTGTTTTTGGGATGTGGGAGGAAACCGGAGCGCCCGGAGAAAACCCACGCAGGCACGGGGAGAACATGCAAACTCCACACAGGCAGGTCCGGGATAGAACCCGGGACCTCAGAACTGTGAGGCCAACGCTTTACCAGCTGAGCCACTGTGCCGCCCAAAATGTTAAGTGTCCCACCAAAATATAAAACACAAATAATATTAACAAAGAACAAAATGGTGGCTTAAGATGATGTCATAACATCCACAAGCAATGTTAGGATTTGTCAAACTTTGTTATAATCAGTAACGTTAGTTTTTAAAGTATGCTAACCAAACACTAAACAGTCATAGTATTAATACTCATTTCAACAAATCGAAATGCTTCCTATAGTATAAAAAAACAAAACTGCAAAGCAATGTCAGCAATGCCTTGTTGTCTTTGCATTAGAATTTACCAAGCGTGTAATCGTCAAACTACTCATCCATCAAGTTGGACTGGTCCGCTTATACGCTAACCGCCGTTAGCAGACGAGCATATGCCAAACTGGATTGCGATCAGTCTGGTTTCCACGCGTAAGATAATATAAATGTGATCAATAACATGTGGTTGAAGGAAGCTAGTTGGAACAAGCTCCCTTTAGCATGTTGGCATATTTCTTGACAATAAAGTATTTCCATGAACGATTCATATTCTCATTGCAGTGGATAATCTCGGAGCTAGCATGCTACACATATTCCATGGTGGTGGTGCCCCTCTACGACACGCTGGGCCCTGATGCCATACGCTTCATCATCAACACGGGTGAGAGTTTTGTAGCATGTCGAGGATCTCCTCTACCTGGACAGGAGCAGATGTACACAGGATTACATTTTACTGACTTCATTGAGGTGAAATATTTTAATGAGTGTGCGTACTTGGTCAAAAACTGATTTTTGAGAGGGACAATTTGGACATTTACACAAAGAAGAAGACGACTTCTGGCCATTGTTTCATTGCATGAGAAAATGTTAACAAAATAATTAATGACCTGGAAAGCACTGGTCACAAGTTTTAATTTCAAGGATGAGCCAAAATTGTTTCAGAAACAATTTTTGATGGTGTGAATTTTGGACATTTTTGGTCATTGCGTCACCACGTGACGATGTGTTGACAAAATAATTATAGATCTAAGTTCCACAGGTCGTGAGCTTTAATATGCGGTATGAGTCAACGGGTTGTTTTCACGTGATGTCACCTGTTGGGCCGCCTCAAACGGCGGCCATTTTCAGATTGACTCTTAGGCTACCTGGGATACACACATCATGACTCAGGAATGCATCATAAAGGCGCAGTATTGTGCCCTTGATCTTTTACTCTATGTGACAGAAATCACGAAGGAAGAGCACTTACCTGTATGCTAACACGGAAAACGAAAGGGGGTGGAATATTATTTTTTTATATCTAAGCAAACTCCATTTATTCCATTTTTTTTTTCAAAAAGTAAAACCTGTATATTAGTACACCACAAACAAAGCGAAATATTTTTTTGTTTAAAATTGGATGAAAATGGCAGAAAGGCAAGAGAATAAACAAATCCAGTATTTCACAAAATTCTCGAATCTTTCAAGTGACTAACAAAAAAAAGATCTTTACTGTAATGTTGGTCTTCTCAAAAAAGTATCGATTAAGCTTGTTAGCTTAGCTCGGCGACATATCAGCACGATAGAGATTGAGATGGGGCACCGGGATAACCAGCGTTGGTCAATCGTCCACAAAGCCACGTCTCCATGAAGCACAGAGCCGCAGAACCAAACCCAAGTCTTTCGTCGGAAGCGTTAGATGATGTCCCCGCTTACGCAGCCGGACTTGTGTACCGGATCGCGAGGCTTTGAAGAGCTAGCGCTGACTAGCAACTCTGGAAAAAGCTTCAGCGAATTGGTGAGAGTTGTCGAAGAAAAGTCAGAAGAAGGCTCTCTGATGGTGAGCAAGTCCTCTCTTGAGTACTTGAGTCCCGAGATGCCCGTGAAACACAAAAACACAAACGGTAACCGAGAGTATTCCGTAGACTTCCACACTGGGTACGCGTCAGGTAAAGAGGTTAAATGACGGCGCGCGGTGGTTCAGCAAAAAAATGTGACGTCAATGAAAACAACTATATGTTTTGATTGTGAGATTTCGGAGAGCTTCACGATGGATAAAAAAAATGCGTGTTTTGTGTCCCCACAGCTGACATCTCCACAGTCATCTGCGACAAGGTGGAGAAAGCGCAGGTGTTGCTAGCTAACGTGGAACGCGCGGAGACGCCGGCCCTGCACCGCATCGTCCTCATGGATGCCCTGGATTCTGCCCTGGTGGAGCGTGGACGCGGCTGCGGGGTCCACGTGCAGGCCATGCAGGAAGTGGAGGTGCCGCATGCGTGCTACGCTTAGCAACATTAGGATTTGACCAAATTGTGGTGGCGGAAAGTCATGTAAATGAATCCTGAGCCATTAAACATCTTACTGTTTGTTAAACTTAATGGTGAACAGACAAAATAAGTATTTAGCATTGCTAGCATTTTTATAGCATTGTTGTGATGAATCAAGTTTAATGCAGGCTAACAAACTTTGCAACTTTAGCGTTTGTTTAATCTTATTGCAGTGAGTCCAGTTTGATTGAGGTAAAAAAAAAAAAAATTAGTAGCATTAGCAAATGCCAAACGTTACTGTGAAGCAAATTTTAATATTTGTCAAAATAAAAATCATTATGATAAATAAGTTTTAATTGAAGTAAGCTAATGTAACCAAGCAGAAGGATTAGCAGCCTTAGCATTCATCAAATCTCATTGTGATCTGTCAACTTTTATTGCCTTAACAATTTAAGAGTGTTTGTGTTTGTGAAGTTTTACTGCAATCAAGACAACACGTGTGAAATTATGCTTGACAACGTTTGAACGTATTATGCTTTGATTGGCATTCGTAGACTTGGCAACATTAGCATTTTTCAATCTTTATTGTGCTCGGGACATTGTGAAGGTCGGCAAGCTGAACACTTGTTAAACCGCATTGTGATCATCAATTGGTAATATAAACAAACGGGAAGCAGAGCGAGGTTAGCGTTTGTCGAACTGTATCGTGATGAATGAAGTTTGATTGCGGTCAACAACCGTGGCCGTGTCACATGTCGCAAATTTTTGGGCTAGAAAGTAATTGACCCCTCCATACTGGACACTTAACCGCGCCTCCTGAAGTGACGTCACGCCACGTGCGCTGACGTAAGACAAACAGTAAAAATGGCAAATACAATACAATACATTCTGAACTGAGACAGACGCCATGCTTCTGATTTCATTCAATCATTCACACGTAGCAATGTTATGCTAGCGGAGAACGTCTCATTCATTTATATGAGACGTGTATTAAAAATCAAATTTAGGGCATATCTTCGTGCAAACACAGTCTGGTTAACTTTCGGCCGCGAGCCAGCAAGAAATCGATACGTTTGTGCAGTCCGATCATCGCTAAATATCGCTCAACAAAGAATAAGTGTGTCAATCGTTCACACGCAGCAATGTTATGCTAGCGGAGAACGTCTCATTCATTTATACGAGACGTGTATCAAAAATCAAATTTAGGGCATATCTTCGGGCAAACACAGTCTGGTTATCTTTCGGCCGCGAGCCAGCAAGAAATCGATACGTTTGTGCAGTCCGATCATCGCTAATTATCGCTCAACAAAGAATTAGTGTGTCAATCGTTCACACGTAGCGGTGTTATGCTAGCGGAGAACGTCTCATTCATTTATACGAGACGTGTATTAAAAATCAAATTTAGGGCATATCTTTGTGCAAACACCGTCTGGTTAACTTTCGGCCACGAGCCAGCAAGAAATCAATACGTTTGTGCAGTACGATCATCGCTAAATATCGCTCAAAGAATAAGTGTGTCTATCGTTCACACGTAGCGGTGTTATGCTAGCGGAGAACGTCTCATTCATTTATACGAGACATGTATTGAAAATCAAATTTAGGGCATATCTTCGTGCAAACACCGTCTGGTTAAGCTTCTGGCCGCGAGCCAGCAAGAAATCAATACGTTTGTGCAGTCCGATCATCGCTAAATATCGCTCAACAAAGAATAAGTGTGTCAATCGTTCACACGCAGCAGTGTTATGCTAGCGAAGAACTTCGAATTCATTTATACGAGACATGTATTGAAAATCAAATATAGGGCATACCTTCTTGCAAACATGTGTTCCGGTTGATATTAGATGGATTTAGTTGATGATCCGGTCTTCCACAAAGTTTTATCCATCGAAGGCATTTTTCGTACTGGGTCTTCGGTTTTGGAAAGGGTACGAATCGAACTCCACCAACTAGCCTTTCAGGATACCTGTCGTCACTATTACAAAGTCCGTGACTACACTTCTTAACCATATTTTTTGTTAAATAACCCAAATACGCGATAAAACACTAACTAAACCTATACTGGACCATCCAATGTTGTCTGAGAAAATGGCGGGAGCAAAAACGGGCTTTGGTTTATGCAGATCTCTGGCCTCTGATTGGTCAGTGACGCGGATTGCGCAATATCCATGGAGGGGTCAATTGTGTCCAGACTGTTTGCACAATGAAAAGATTCAACAATTCCATTTCTGTGGCGCTACAGCTATTGCGTGATCGGCTTTGTCAAAACGCGACAAACAGGTCCGTCGCTTCTCACATGCGTGTCTGCGAAACGATTTACACAAAAACAGATTAAAAATAAAGATGCGCTCGTTTGTCCCTCAGGCGCTGGGCAGAGATTACCATCGAAAACCTTGTGTAAGTACCAACAAGTGGATGTTTTTCATCTCACTGATGGCTTCATTCGATACATGATGTAATGAGTTGAAACAGACGAGGGGAACGCAGTTTGGTTTTAAGTCTTAACATTTGTTTTATTTTATTTGTTGAGATCACAATATTTCTTATATCTTCATTTTATCTATCTTTTAATTTTGTGACACATTAGGGTTTTTTTCTCAGTTCTCTATGCATACATTTATTTTTGTAACTAAAACAAATAGTGCATGAAGAACACATCTCAAATGTTTTTCCATCTAATTTTGTGCAGAATTTGAATTGTCTTGTTTTTTTACATTTATTCTAATTTTCTATTTTTAGAGCATTTTATTTATCTGCAGAACTGCAGACTTTTCGTTTTGAATGTTTTTGTTTTTATTTGTTTGATTGTTTAAATGTTTTTTTTGCCAATTTCTTTCCCAAATATTTTAATTTTCATTTTAAATATTTTATTGTACTTTTTGTACATTTGTCTTAAAAAATGTAGAACATTTTTCATTTTAATTTTTGAATATATTTTTTGAGAAATTTTTTTGAACATTTATTTTTATATTTCTTGCAGAGCTCTTGTCCATCTCTTTTTTTTCCAGAGCATTTTTTTTAATAATATATATATATATTTTTATTTTGTCAGAACACTGGTAAAACTTAAATTCCCCTTTTCACCCTACGTGTAGTGGAGAAACATTGACCTGCGCTGGTTTGCAAACAGACATTTCCCTGATTTAACATCCATGTTAACATCAATTATGCATACGAAATGATGGGCAAATTGTTTTTCTCCGCACAGCCGCCCTCGCCGGAGGACCTTTCGATCGTGTGCTTCACCAGTGGCACCACAGGTGATCCGACCACCGCCGCAGTTCGGCTGCAAACCATCACAGGGGAATGATAAAACAACAATCAGAATAACAGCCTCAAATATTTTCAACTTTGGCAGCAAGCAGATGGAAAATCTTAGAATGGAAAAATTTGGAATGACTGTACTGGTTCTGTTTTGATCACGTAAACCACAGAAATTAAAAAGGCCTAAATTCAGTAGGGTAACGTGAACAGATGACCGCAGCTCGATCACAAGTAATCACTCCGTCTAAGTTTTGTTGCATTGTGGGAATTTGCTTCAATGGAGGCGATCGCATATCTTTATCCACAAAACTAATTCTCATGTTACTCGCATAATTTTAGCATAATGGTTCTATGCTAGCAGCATGGGGGTTCGAATCCCGGCCTTCCCCTGTGTGGAGGTTGCATGTTCTCCCCGTGCCTGCGTGGGTTTTCTCCGGGCACTCCGGTTTCCTCCCACATCCCAAAAACATGCAGCATTAATAGGACACTCTAAATTGCCTCAAGGTGTGATTGTGAGTGCGGCTGTTTGTCTCCATGTTTCCTGCGGTTGGCTGGCAACCAGTTCAGGGTGTACCGCGTCCTCCTGCCTGATGACAGCTAGGATAGGCTCCGGCACTCCTGCGACCCTCGTGAGGATAAGCGGCTCGGAAAATGAATGGATGGATGGTTTTATGCAGTTGACTGCATAGCTTTAGCCAGTCGGAACATAAAATTACAAAATACCAAATAAAAAAGATCAACTGTCAATAAAAGGATAAATTATGTTAAATCCATCCATTCATTTTTTTCGCTGCTTATCCTCACAGGGATTGCAGGGAGTACTGGAGCCTATCCCAGCTGTGAACAGGCAGCAGGCGGGGCACACCCTGAACTGGTCGCCAGCCAATCACAGTTATATTAAATCAGTATATGCAAATGCCAAATTAATGTATATAAAGATTCAATTAAACAGTAAAAATGACGTGATCTATTTTTCTGTAAAGTCGGTCTTCTCTCATCCACCCCTCAGGAAACCCGAAAGGGGTGATGCTCACCCACGGGAACGTGGTGGCCGATTTCTCCGGCTTCCTCAAAGTGACCGACGTGAGTCAAGAAATCAACGGGATTTATTTATGAAACGTTTCCAACTATTCTCCCGCTTCTTCCGACTTCCTCTTCTTTTGTAGAAAGTGATTTTCCCCAACCAGGATGACTGCCTCATTTCTTTTCTGCCTCTGGCTCACATGTTCGAGAGGCTTATCGAGGTGAGCAGGACGGATGCCGTCGTATCTTCCTTCCTCCTCCTTCGTATATGAATTCCTTGTGCGTTGTTACATATTTGGCCATTCAAGCCGATTCTGATTCTGATCTGCGGCTGTTATGTCTTCATGAGTCAGTCCGTCACCGGCCCATTTCGAACCGTTCTTAACTTTTGTTTTCCGAGGCCTAATTATAACAGGACCAATGCCAAAGTTCCTCTGGACCGATTGGGGAGAGCGATACAGTTTGTGCGTGGGAGTCTTAGTTTTATCTCTGACGGCCCCTCGCAGAAAGCACCTACCAATCCCCGCAGAGTTCCCACACACATGCAGATACACACTTCCGATGTCTCAATCAGGAGGGTGGCGCTTCGCTCGTGTCCTCAGACGACCTCACACACAATCAGGAACTGGCCCTGTTTTTGCGGCCTTGTGGTCCTCCTAGGCCCCCACCTACTGTGGGTTGACGGTAGTCCATATATGGGCGCTTGCCTCATGTTGCGTTCGGCCCTGAGGAAGAGAAGTGTCATTATCAGCTCATAAAAATGCCTCGAGTTTGTGTGTCTTTTTGCAATCAACAATAGACAATTGTGAAAACCACATCCATGTTTAAAAATGTTGTTTTTTAAAAGACTGCAATCAACAACACTTACAGTGGTGTTTTACACTTGATTTGAAAGAAGCCCGTGGCCTCCATCAAGCGGACGACAGGACAAGCATAGCCGAGCACTCATTTGTCGTGTTGTGTTTCGCAGTCGGTGGTCTACTGCCACGGCGGGCGCATCGGCTTCTACCAGGGGGACATCCGCCAGCTCCCCGACGACATGAAGGCCCTCCGGCCCACCATTTTCCCCGTGGTGCCCCGCCTCCTCAACCGCATGTACGACAAGGTGCGTTCGAGGCGACGCTCGGATTAGGGTTGGGCGGTGGGTGCCAGTTAATGATTTGATGAGTAGCAGGGATGAGAATTTTCCACAGATTCTAGGAATTATGAGTTTTTTCAGCTGAAAATGACATTGTTGCGGCTTGACGCGGGGCGAGGCTGCGATCAAGACCAACCGCCAGCATCTATCGGCAACGCTTGTCGTGAAATTAGTCACAGCTGTGCTAGCGGAAAACGGCATTGCTACCTGTTTACGGCATTGCTATCTATTTGCATTAACTTTGGTGTTTAAAATAATGACAACATTCCGATTTCCGGCAGCATTTTGGCGGTATTTCGTCTGTATTTTCACTCCGATGTTAACATTTCATAGAGAAGCATTCTGTTCACTATGGCATAGTTATAAAAGGTTATAATTCCAAATTGGTCTTTCTCATACCTGGAATATGATTAGTTACTTTTTTTTTTTTTTAATTCTTCTTTTGGCTATTTTCCCCAAATATGACTACCAGGTTTTATTCCTTTGCGTTGATTTGTGCATGATAAGAAAGGAGGCGGGTGGAAGGAAATCCCAGACTCAACGGCTCTGAAAGCAAGCGTTCCACAGATCCTCCAAAACAGCAATTTAGCCACCTTGGAAAGTTTTTACCCGATGTTCTCGCTTCTGAATATTTCGTCGGAAAAGCACGACAGAGCTGGTGGGGATGCGACGTCACCCGCTCTTTCGATGTGAACCAGCCGCGTCATGCAGTTTGATGGCTCATTTTACGATTTAAAATTGCTGAACGTTTAAAATGTTATTTATTTAAGCATTGTTGTGCATGTTTTGACTTAAGGCACTTTTTTTTTTTTTTTTTTTGCCCGAGAAGCATTTCTTTTCACATTAGAGTGATGTCCCCCTTCATCTGAGGAGTTACCTTCCAGACCCACTTAAGATATAAAGACGCGATAGAATTTATCCACTTTAAGCCTTAAAATAACCCTCCCGCACACTTTAAACACAATCTCATTAAAACCCACTTTTAAAGAGAATGTAGGTACCGTAATTTCCGGCCTACAAGCTTTCGACCCTGCGGTTTATGCGGTGATGTGGCCCTAGCGTTAGCACGGAGCTAGCGTTAGCGTGGCACTAGTATTAGCGCACCTGGTTATAAGCCTCGGTACACAGAAAGAGTTTAACGCTAGCGCCGCGCTACCATTAAACTCTTTTTGTGTACCGACGCTTATAACCAGGTGCGCTCCATAGGCCGGGAATTACGATATATTTGCCAAGTAAAAAATATGTTTATAAAATACGTAATGATAATGGAATAAAAAGAAATTAAAATAATTTTGGAATTGTAATTACATGATTACACACAATTAATTGAACACACTAGATTTATTTTTCAAGTAAATAGTGTTTAAGTAAATATGTCCAATATAGCAGAATATCAGTAGGCAAATATTGGGTACATTTCTGTGGAAGTTGATACAAGTCAGTACTGGGGGGCAATTTCAAAGCTTGATTGGTATCAGGAGAAATAAATCAGATGCCCGAATTCTATGACCAAAGGAAACAGAAAAAAAAGAAAAAAGACTGAAATTGGAACTCCTTTTTAAATAAATAAATCCAATAAAAATTCGAATAAAATATTATCGTAAATCCCAGCGGGCAAGTCCAAAGATAAACGAGACATTTCGGTTTTGGTCTGCAGATCTTCAGCCAGGCCAACAGTCCGTGGAAGCGCTGGCTCCTCAACTTTGCTGCCAAGAGAAAAGGCGCCGAAGTCAGCAGCGGCATCATTCGCAGCAACAGCGTCTGGGACAAAATCTTCTTCAGCAAGATTCAGGTAACCCTTTAGTTCAGTTTTTTTTTTTTTTTTTAAACACATTTCCACCAACTTTAAAAACAAAGATAACAGAAATTAACGGGCGATATTGCAGATTAACTGTTGATGTCGGATTCTCAGCCAGAAGTTAATTGCGAGATGTCGATCTAACCAGTTTGCACGCGTGTGCCTGTGTGTGTTTTGCAGGCCAGCCTGGGCGGGAGGCTCAGGATGATCATTACGGGGGCAGCGCCCACATCGCCCACTGTGCTGGGGTTCCTCCGAGCAGCTTTAGGATGCCAGGTCACTTACACACACACACTTACAAACACACACTTTCTGGAAAGTGTGATGATAACCAGGTGATCCATCCGTCCATCCATGTTCTATTTCGCTTATCCTCACGAGGGTCGCGGGAGTGCCGCAGCCTATCCCAGCTGACAAATGGGCAGGAGGCAGGGTACACCCTGAACTGGGTGCCAGCCAATCGCAGGGCACATAGAGACAGACAACAATCACACCTTAGGGCAATTTAGAGTGAACTACACAGTTGTCAAAGCCTGATGACAACTAAAAGATGTGTAATGTGGGCTAAAATATAATTGAAGAAGCTCACAATATTTATCTACCGACATGACAAAAAGCCAGACAAAATACGACATCCTCGCCCAGGTTACTAATTATGAAACGTACTCGTGAATGCAGATGGCGACAAAAATGTTTTGCTAGTCAAAGTCAACCGTAACCACTTTTGCGCTGATCGACCAATCAGAGTAAGAAAAAAATACCGATGTCATTGAGGGCCGGCGCCCCGTGAAGATAATTTGAAATATGATTCGTTAAGAAACAGCTTCAGTGGTAATATCGTTCCGCTTCATTGCAGCCGGCGCTGCTGATTCTCGAGGGCGTGGACAGATTAGATTGACATGGTAACACAAACGATTGAAATCCGATTGCACAAAACAGTCCAAAATCTACATAAATCTAGTGGAAGTAGCGCAAGTAAGAAAAATGCTGTTGGGATGTAATTAATATAAACCAAAAATCATAGCAATTGTTTCATAAAGCTTACAACCGAAATTTTATGTTGCAAATGTAGGCCAGTGTTCAGGCCTTCTGTCCGTGACCTTCCACCTCTTATGATAACCTACTCCACAGTCATTTTACGACCTCGTTTCTGCCACACAAGTGTAAAAAGAAGTTCATCGGTGTTCATAATACACTCCCAAGACTGACCCCTGCTCCCCCCCCCCCCCCTGCCCCCGCCCCCTGCAGGTATACGAGGCCTACGGGCAGACCGAGTGCACGGCCGGCTGCACCTTCACCACGCCCGGCGACTGGACGCCAGGTGAGCGCAAGTCGGTTATGCAAAGGCCCACAAGACTTGACCAAGGTCTGTGAGGTCGTAAAGACGCAGTAAAGGAGTTGAGTCGGCAGCGGCGGTGTCGGGCCAAGAATGAACAGGTGCTGGAATGAGGTCGCAAACGCCAAATAAGGAAAGAGCGGTCTGGCTGCATTACGGAGTCAGCATGTCATGCGATGCAATTTATTGGCTACGGCAAAGGAAAAAAACGTCACCTTAGTGCCAATAACAGTTCTAAAGATTCACAAGCGTGAAAAGAAAAGCTTTTATGATAACTCTACGACACAACTAACACATGCTTATATATACCAACAAGCATTTATTCATATTATGACAAGTGGAGTAATGTTTGCCGCAATCATTTACTGACTCTTTTGCAGAAAATTGATTCATTTTTTTTCATGTATTTACAATGGGAGTCCCCATATTTGTGACTCTCATTTAGTCGCATTGTTTTTTTCCAGCCAATCCTTGCTTATTCATGCACCCCCCCCCCACACACACACACACATCTCCCTCCCCAATGGCACGACAATACAAGATTATAAAAATTCTGCCTTTACAAAGACTATAATACTCTGTTTTCAGTGATTTATTGAACAATGTTTGGCATTCATTATTTATCGTGTAATTACAAAATTACACCTGGAAAAAAATGCTGCTTACCTACCAAGTTGCAACGCCTAAAAAAAAACAATGGTTTCATACATTTTTAAATATATGTATTTACTTTATATGCAAGTGAGAGTAAAGCTGATGAAAATGATGACCTCACAATTTCTTGAAATATTCTCATAATATGGGTCAAGGGCTGTTCTGTGACCGAACCACATAACAAAGGAAAGCAACGTCTGGGTGCTCGGTAGCTAAATGTAGTCCAGCATTGCCTCCTGCTGTACACTGATGGTATTGTCCGAGTTTAAAAAGCCTTGAACGGGTTTCTGCCACCCCCACCCACCCCCCATCCCGGGTTTTTACGTACAGGTCACGTCGGCGCCCCGCTGCCGTGCAACCTCATTAAACTGGTGGATGTTCCAGAGAAGAACTACTTTGCCGCCAAGGGAGAGGGCGAGGTAAGGAATGGAAAATACTGAAGATGAACCTCAGCGATGGTGCTTTTTGTCACACGTTTGTCAACAATGCGATCCATCGCTCGTCAGGCTTAGCCAAAAAAAAAAAAAAGGGTGGGGGGGTTCCTTCAACTTTGTAAATCATTTAGGGTCTTTAATGAACCTAATGTGTATGTTTTTGTAAACCTTGTCTGTGGAAGTAGACTAGTGCCGCCGTGATTTGAATTTGAAATGTAAAGTGATCACATTTTCAATAGTTGTATTTCAGTGTAACTTTTCAATGTGAACAATTCAACTGGCTACAATTGGCTGTGTAAAATTCACCGTATGCGCAACCAGGCAGGGTTACTTCAGGTCAGAACCGAGCACCCAGCCAATCCAGTTACGCTTTCTTAGTACGTGACGTCACGTGACTAAGAAAGCGTAACTTCGATTGGCTGGCTGTTCTGCCTGGTGGCACAGACGGTGAATTTCAGACATGGAATTGACCCCTCCGTACAGGGCACTTAACCACGCCTCCTGAAGTGACGTCACGCCACGTGCGCTGACGTAAGACAAACAGTAAAAATGGCAAATACAATACAATACATTGTGAACTGAGAGAGACGCCATGCTTCTGATTTCATTCAATCATTCACACGTAGCAATGTTATGCTAGCGAAGAACGTCTCATTCATTTATACGAGACGTGTATTTAAAATCAAATTTAGGGCATATCTTCTCGCAAACACAGTCTGATTAAGCTTCGACTGCGAGCCAGCAAGAAAGCGACACGTTTGTGCAGTCCGATCATCGCTAAATATCGCTCAACAAAGAATAAGTGTGTCAATTGTTCACACGCAGCAGTGTTGTGCTAGCGAAGAACTTCGAATTCATTTATACGAGACATGTATTGAAAATCAAATATAGGGCATACCTTCGTGCAAACATATCTGTTCCGGATGATGGATTCAGTTGATCATGCGGTCTTCCTCAAAGTTTTATCCATCAAAGACATCCTCCCACATCCCAAAAACATGCAACATTAATTGGACACTCTAAAATTGCCCCTAGATGTGATTATGAGTGTCTGCATGTGCCCTGCGATTGGCTGGCAACCAGTTCAGGATGTACCCTGCCTCCTGCCTCTTGACAGCTGGGAAAGGCTCCAGCACTCCCCGCGACTCTTGTGAGGATTAGCGGCAAAGAAAATGGGTGGATGGATGAATTGTAGCCAGTTGAATTTAAGTCAGCAAATGTGACACGTTTACGTTTCAAGTTCAAATCCTGGTGGCTCTAATCCGCTTCCATGCTTGTCAATCATTTCCCGTCGGTCACAAACTGAACACTTCTTTTGTAAATATCCAAGATGATTCTGAATGCTTTATGATCATAATGTACATGGATTCGTATGCAGGAAAGATCATTTTCATCTTTGACAAACTTACCCTAACGTGTTTGTGTAAATTTGGGCCCCAGCACTCCTCTGACCCTTGTGAGGATAAGCGGCCAAGAAGATATAGATAGATAGATGGATTAGTCTTTGATTAACCTAATCTACATTTACATACTTTTAATCCTACATGTAAAGTTTATTTTTTAAATTAAATTCTGTGACGAACACGAAGTCCGCATTTTCGTAATTAATGCCGATAATTTTCATAGCTGTCATGGATGCAGCTGTACATGTTTTTCATCGTTTCAACTCTTTGAGGAAACTCACGCGTCGACATTGAAGATAATTGTGTATTCTACGTACATTTTTCCGAATGTACATTTTTTTTCCCCATGAAAGTCATCAAAGACGCTAAAGTTTGAGAAAAAAAAAAAAAAAGAAGGTATGAGAAAATTTTCCATTTTATGTTCTAATGTGTTCTGTGTTGTTTGTATTTGACGTGATTCCAAATGTTGCAGGTTTGCGTGAAGGGACCAAACGTATTCATGGGTTACCTCAAAGACCCCGAGAGGACCGCCGAGACGCTGGACCCGGACGGCTGGCTGCACACCGGCGACATCGGCAAATGGCTCCCCGTGCGTCTCGTGAATTGATGCCGTTGTGATCGATTTATAGTCGCTTCATGGCGTTTTTTTTTTTTTACAGAACGGCACGTTAAAGATCGTGGACAGGAAGAAGCACATCTTCAAGCTGGCACAGGGCGAGTACATCTCCCCCGAGAAGATCGAGAACATCTACATCCGGAGCGAGCCCGTGGCCCAGCTCTACGTCCACGGAGACAGCCTCCAGGTCACTTTACGACTTTACCTCCTCCCCCGCGACCCCCCCTTTTTTTTTTTTTTTTTTTTTTGTTTAAATCACCTTCATGGTCTCTGTACGCAGTCCTGTCTGGTGGGGATTGTGGTGCCCGACCCGGAAGTCATGCCCGCGTGGGCCAAGAAGAAAGGCATCTTAGGCACCTACAAGGACCTTTGTAAAAACACGGTAGGTGGCGCAATTGTGGACAAACAGCAAGGTATCATTTTTTTTTTGGGGGGGGGGGGTTGACCTCAAATAACTGTAATGCCTGTGTTCTTAGGAACTTAAGAAGGCCATCCTTGAGGATCTGGTCCGTCTGGGCAAGGCGAGCTCTTTGCACTCATTTGAGCAGGTAACTAAGAAGTTTTTTTTTTTTTTTTTAAACATAATTAAAATTTCCGGCTTATAAGTCACGACTTTTTTCACACGCTTTCAACCCTGCGGTTTATGCAGTGATGCGGTTAATTTGTGCATTTTTTCTAACGGCCACACTTGAGCGGAAAAGGTAAGAGTGAGACCGGTGGAATATATGTGCCGAGGAAGTGACTTTTACAGGTCCGGGCCCTGTTAGCACCGCGCTAGCATCTTACTGCTGTGTCTCAATGATTTTTACCAGTATGTTTTTTTTTTATATATAACCCGGCCCGTTAGCACAGTGGTGCTAGTGTTAGCGCGGCAGCGCTAGCGTGGTACTGCCGTGTCTCAGTGATTTTTACCAGTATGTTTTTTTTTTTTTTATATATATAACCGGCCCTGTTAGCGCTGCGCTAGCGTGTTACTGCCGTGTCTCAATTATTTTTACCAGTATGTTTTTTTTTTTTTTTATAACCCGCCCTGTTAGTGCGGCGGTGCTAGCGTTAAACTCTGTGTACCATCTTTTGGTAAATATCTCGTGTTTCAATGTAGGTTTCAACGTGGGCACTTGCGGCTTTTACACAGCTGCGGCTTATGTATGTACCAAATAGTATTTCTTTTACAAATGTTCTGGGTGAGGCTTATAACAATAATTTAATTAATAACTCTGAATTGTCAATTCATATTTTACTTGATTTCAGAAACGTCAAAGATAATTTCAAATCTTTGATTACCCTTCAAAAACCATTTCAAGGGTTTGATAAACTGAACAAAGGTTCTCACAAACAAAAAAAAAACGCAATTCTCAAGTATTTTATGATAAGCCATCATGACAAAAAACAAAGACGATGCTTTCAAGTCTTTCAGGAAATGAATGCGTGCGTTTTCAAACATCAACTTCAAAGAAACTTTTGTAATCTGATGAAGTAAACGGGTTTTGTTAAACCGAGATAATTTTGCGAAACGACATACTTTGACGTCAAAGATCGGCTTGAGTCTTTGCTATACCGAACGTACCGTTTGTGTTTTTGTAAACAAGCAAACATTGAAGACCAATTTGAGTTTTTGAGGGGCCAAATGTGTGTTTTCATAAATCTTTCATCAAAGACAATCCCGAGTCTTGGATGACGAGAATGTAACACAACCATAATTTGTCAACGGTGAAGACAATCTGTAGTCTTTTGTGAACAAACGTTTGTCAGGGGTGTCAAACTAATTTTTGTCGCGGGCCACACTGTGGTTTCGGTTTCCCTCAGAGGGAAACAATGCAAATCATTTCACTGTCTGATCGTATTTACATTGTCAATTTATGATCTACTTTAGGAATCAGAAATCAAGTTTGTGTTTTTCAATTATTCATGTTTGGTAGCACAAAAATGCTTGTAATACTTCAACTTTATCATTTATGATGCGTGCATTTTTGTAGTTTTTTTTACAAGAATAATTGAAATTGGTACTCTAGATTTGGCTTCTTGGGCCACATGAAATCATGTCGCGTGCCAGATCTGGCCCCCAGGCCTTGAGTTTGACAGAATTGTAATTTGCTACTTTCTTGTCTTTTTTGATATTTTTATTTCTTACATACATTCATACAATCCATTAAATTTTGGATGGGGTTATGGGCATGGGAGGGGTACCATAATTTGTAATAATAATAATAATTTTAATAATGATTTCACAATCATTTCATAATAATAATTTAATAATTTTAATTTATGTCATCAAAGACGTTTTTATTAAGTTTTTGATGAAATTGCATGTAGTTTCCTAATAACTGATGATTTTGAGTCTTTTGATGATTTGGTGATGATTTAAGAAGTAAAGTACAAAACAGTCAAGTCTTTTAAGTATTTTTATAAACGTCTACAATAATTTAGTCTCTTAAAAACTGAGCGTGGAAGTTTTTGCAAACATCGAAGACGTTTTTTCATCCCGTAAACATCAGTTAGTAGATGTCCAACCATCCATCCATTCTCTTTGCCGCTTATCCCCACAAGGGTCGCGGGGGAATGCTGGAGCCTTTCCCAGCTCTCAACAGGCAGGAGGCGGGGTACACCCTGAACTGGTTGCCAGGCAATCGCAGGGCACGTGGAGACAAACAGTCGCAATCACAATCACACCTTGGGGCAATTTAGTGTCCAATTAATGTTGCATATTTTTGGGGGGGGATCTGGGAGGAAACCGGAGTGCTCAGAGAAAACCCACGCGGGCACGAGGAGAACATGCTAACTCCACACAGGGCGAGGCCGGGATCGAACCCGGGTCTTCAGAACTTTGACGGCCTCCTTTTCCTGTCGTCCGAAACCAGGTGAAGAACATTTACATCCACAGTGAGATGTTCTCCATTGAGAACGGCCTGCTGACACCCACGCTGAAGGCCAAGCGGCCGGAGCTGCGGGAGTTCTTCAAAGAGAAAATCGAGGAGCTCTACGGCGCCATCTCCATGTGAGGGCAGACGTCCGCGACGACGACGACGCACATTGGAGGAACAGGCAGCAAAAAAAAAAATAAAAAATAGAAAATAAAAATAAACACCTCCGTCACCCTCCGTCCATCCAGATCGACCTCACCATGCAGTTAGTTTCATTTCAACATCAGACTTGGACTTTTTTTTTTTTTAGGTTCAACAAGGGTACCTCCTGCCTTACGCAATGGCGGCCATTTCAAGGCCCACACCCCTCGATCTTCTCTTTCCCATTTTTTTTTTTTTTTGCACTTGTTGGGGCAGTGCATAAAGTTGCCCCGCAGAGAAAATAAAAAGCGACCGTTCAATTTGAATTCGACAGCTTTTTATTTCTTTTTTTTGGAAATCACACAACTAATGTAGAACTTTTGAAGATTGATTCTTGTCCCGAAACGTGATGAATGATGTTATGTACATACACGAGGACAGCTACGCTATATATGTAAGCTTATTTATTGACGACTCAAGTCAGCGTTTCGAATGGGATTTTTATTCAGTTTTATTCTTTTAATTGCGTGCGTGTCTGTGTAGCGGGACAAATTGTATGTATTTTTCTCTGCAGTCAAATCAGCAGCATATCCTTGTAGTAATAATGATAATGATGACTGGGGGGCAATTTCATGAAATAAAAGAATATTCTGGAATGATTTTAAACCAGTTCCTCTTCGTTTTTCACACGTCAATGAAAATGAATGTTCAGTTGTATGAATTGATTGTACCACAATTTTAGTAGGAAAAATAAAACATGCCACTAAAATTAGCAATAAACTAAACTGAGATTTAGTCGGTAGACATCTAAAACATAAATGAGTTTTCTTTGTCTTTTTTTTAATAGATTTTTTGTGACACGTTATGAAAAAAGGGACCCCCATAATATCAAATGGAGTAAACTAGTAATAATTAGTTCAGTGAATATCAATATTTCATATGAAGTTCTTCCATCTGTCACAGGAGTAGCAAATACAATTTAGTCGAGTCAGGTTTTTGATGGGTTCTGGCACCTGAAGGGTAATAACATAACATAAAAATTACAATATTACTTGGTCAATATTAGTGAAGCAGAGATAAAAATTTTACATGGTGTAAAATCAATCAAATTTTGCATCAAAGATGGGAGACAAAACGAAATGTTTTGTACAAAATTAAGGCGTATATTGGAACCGAGAATTAGATTATGATTTTCAATTAATCCAATTTCCAATTAATAGAATCATCTTAATTTGCCACTCTAAATCAGGGGTGTCAAAGTCATTTTTCTTGCCGGCCACATTCTAGTTCCGGTTTCCCTCAGAGGGCTGTTATGGCTGTGAAACAATAAAAATATTTAATCTTCTCATCATATACACATCAATTTATGAAATAGTTTTGGAATAAAATCAAGGGTAATGTGTTTTTCACCTATTCATGTTCGGGAACAAAAATGCTTGTACTATCTCAACTTTATCATTTATGATATATAACAATTTGAAATCATTTTGGTACGGATTTTTACTTGGAAATTGACACTCTAGATTTGGCTTCACGGGCCACATAAAATCATGCTGCAGGCCGGATCTGGCCTCCGGGCTTTGAGTTTGACACCTGTGCTCTAAATTGCCCCTCGGTGAGATTGCGAGTGCGGCTGTTTGTCTCCATGTGCCCTGCGACTGGCTGGACGCCCGTTCAGGGTGTACACCGCCTCCTGCCCGCTGACAGCCGGGATAGGCTCCAGCACTACCCGCGACCCCTCGTGAGGATAAGCGGCGAAGAAAATAGATGGAAGATGATTCTGGTTCTGAATTGATACGATTAAGGAAACTACAGGTGAGGGATGTTAGTTTGATAAAGTGTACTGGCAATGGGTAAAAGGGAACAACTTACAGCGGGCGTCATAAAATAATAAATAAAAATGTATTTTTTTGTGTGGAATCAAGATCTGGCTCTACCCAAATTTGAACACAAGGAGGCGGTATTGCTCCGTTAAGGTGGTTGCCAAGTGCCGTAAAAAGAAAACTGGGGAGTTCAAAAGTGTCCCTGTGCATCTCAGGACCGGCGTGTAAAAGTCTATGGATAAGTTTCAGATGACGTCACCACCGTCCCAGGATTTCCGTCATAACTCTTCGACCAATCAGATAAATTAACGATAGAAAAAAAAAAAAAAACAACTTCAGGTTTCACCTATGACCCGTGATCTCTGACCTGTGATACGAAAGATGGCGGCCGTCGCAAGGCTTGACGGGTAGTTGGAACTATTCGGCCGAATTATGGCTGAACGTCCTTGGTCAATGTAAGCCACCAGTTGAGCTGGCATCCTGAATATCTAACGTTGAATCTTCAGCTCATTGTTCGCTTAAAACAAAACAAAACAAACAAAAAAATATATATATATATATATATAAATGTTCCGAGCGAAGCGAGCCGTTAAGGCAAGGGCAGACACGCCGTTTAGGGGGCCCCTCAAACGGGGACACGGTAAGAAAAACCCTCGCCAATTACACGACGAAATCTCACCCGTAAACATATTTCATGTACTCCCAAGATGGGGGACGTCACCCACATAAAAAGTTGAAAGCGATGTCGATGGAGGAACTCGAAGATGGCGCCGTTGCAGGGGCTGGTCACGTACGGGTGAGTCCTCTGGTGACGTTGACCTCCCCGGCCCAACATTATCGGACTGAATTTTCTGCATTTTCTAGGCCCAGAGGGAGAAAAGTGCATTTATTCGACGCAATTTTGTCCCTTTGGACTCACTTTTTTTTCTACTATAAATTTTCGTTTTTTAATTTTAGATTTGAAAGGAGTACTGTACACGTTTTTCTTTCGGACTTCATTTCGTACCTTTTCCAGGTCCCCAAAATGGGTAAAATTATGTTTAATCGACTCAATTTTCAACCATTGCCAGATCAAATAAAGGTACAGGTATATTTATTGTACTCAATTTGTTGCTTTTCCAGATTAAAAAAAAAAGGTACAGTTATGACAATTGACCGCCATTTTGTTTGCACTTTGTAGCTTTTCCAGGGGAAAATAAGTAATTATTGGACTCCATGTTGTCCCTTTTTTCAACATCCATAGGTTACAAGTATGCTTTTTATTGAACTCCATTTTGTTACCCATCTTGAGCTATAAAGTGTTCGAAATATTCTTCTGACAATTTTACACCGTGCTAGTTCATTCTCAAACTTATGACAAACAGTAATATATATTAGCGTCCTAGGCCCGAGTGCGTGTTTATCATAAAAAAGGCAGAATTTATAAAATCTATAAACCACTTGTAAGCTTTATTTATGCACAGTTTGAACATAACACTGTTTAAATACAGGAAAATAAAATTGTCATTGATTGGCTTAAAATGTATTGCACATAAATTCTAAATAAAAATTGTATCATATAAGTTAAAATAAACTGTTCTTAAAAAAAAAACCATCTTAACCTTTATTTAACCGATAGGTCAGGTGAGAAAAAATTCTCTTTAACAAAGGGAACTTGACGATTTTAAGGATTGAATGCAATTGCACAAAAAAAAAGTAATTAGTTGGCGTACCACTAAAGAGAACCCACATCCCAATCGTGATACCAAACTTTTGAGAATCACTGCACTATACTATCTGTTAATCATTCTAATTTTTCTGTATGTGTTGGCAAAAATGAGTGTCGCAGTTTCAGCCAAGCGGCGACATCAGGCCAATAACATCAACATCAGGAACAGCAACAGCAGCGGGAGTTGAGAGAGTCGGGCATGTCAGTTTGGGTCATCCCAGGTGTCATGTGAGACCTAGCCCGCCTCAAACGGGCCCAACCGGTACAATATCGGAGAACTCGAGTGACTCCACGGACTACGATGACGTCTGCGACTCCTCCACCTCCAGCAGTGTCCCTTCCCCGGAGGTCTTCCGGCACGACAGTTACGGTAGGTTGAAAGTCTGCCTAATGACAGACAAAAAGTGGCTTTCATGAATTTCATCTCCCCGCCCACCGGTTCCAGGTATGCCTGATTTCTTCTCTGAGGATGTCCCCGCCACGCCGGTTGACCAGAAACACCAGGTGAAGAACTCCACCTTACGAGGAAGCGCCCGTGTCGCGAGTGGCCGAAGGCATCAGCACGCCTCCGTCTCCACCGTCCTATGTGAGTCAAGCTACCTTGAATTCAGGGAGCCTCTGCGCATGGGTCGTCGTTGTTTTGCCTTTTCGCAATTGTCTGTCTGCGTTTTAAAATCTTCCATGAGCTTTTCCATGTCACGTTTAGATTGCTGCTAAACTCCCCACCCTGGCTGGATTGAATCCAGATAAAATTTTTGTGCATGTTTCACACCGTAGTGCATCTTGTTGAACTTGAACAATAAACGCGTCATCATTTAATCGTCAAAGTGAAGCAGTGAGTTTTTGATGACAAATGTTTAAAAAGTAATAAGTTATATAGTATATATATATATATATATATATATATATATATATATGGCGGCACGGTGGTTCAGCTGGTAAAGCGTTGGCCTCACAGTTCTGAGGACCCAGGTTCGATCCCTGCCTGTATGGAGTTTGCATGTTCTCCCTTGTGCCTGCGTGGGTTTTCTCCCAGCACTCCGGTTTCCTCCCACATTCCAAAAACATGCAACATTTATTGGACACTCCAAATTGCCCCTAGGTGTGATTCTGAGTGCAGCTGTTTGGCTCCATGTGACCTGCGATTGGCTGGCAACCAGTTCAGACCGTAGCCCGCTTCCTGCTCGTTGACAGCTGGGATAGGCTCCAGCACTCCCGTGAATCTTGTGAGGTTAAGCGACAAAGAAAATAGATTTTTTTTTTTTTTTTTTTTTTTTGTCAACCCATGCCACTCTTCTAACTTGTTTTCAGATGCCTCGCCCCACACAAACACCCAGATGAGGTAAGTGCACAAATGACTTACTAACAAGCACTGCTCAATGATGGTAATTTTTATAATCTGTGCAGTAACAAGGGAGCGATCGCGGACAATCTTCAAACCTCTCGGGGTAAATAACCGTCGCAATATAGGGTTAATAACTCTGAGAAACACAAGGGTTCAGGTTTGTGTCATTTCCCCTCATCCAACTCTGCAGACAAGGCCTTGAGGGGGAAATCCCCGAAAGTAAGTCACACACAACATCATGACAACTTCATAAATAAGATAGCCATCCATTATAACAACATGGCTGTCACACACTTTCATCACAATAAAGTAGATGGATTGATTCTTTATTCTTCCTGTGGGGGGAAAATAAATACCACAGGGTGGAACAATTACCGTAATTTCTCGAGTATAACGCGTACCCCCAAAGGTGACCTAAAAACAATTAGGAAAACCCTTCTACCAATGTACAATGCGCACCACCAATTTGCTGCTTCCCATACATCCCATATATAAATGTATAACCTAAGACATCGAATACCATATCGAAATGTATATGTGTGTGTTTTTTACCACTCTATGTACCTGTATACGATGATACAATGTGATTGTATTTTTTATTTTTCATCCATACCGAAATATAATGCGCTCTACTAACTTTTTGAAAATCATCTTCTTCTTTTCCTTTCGGCTTGTCCCGTTAGGGGTCACCCAGCGTGTCATCTTAGATGAACGCATATTTGTTTGGCACAGTTTTATGCCGGATGCCCTTCCGGACGCAACCCCTCTGCATTTATTGGGGAAAAATGTGCGCATTATTTTTGAGAAATTACAGTACATCAGAGGACTCAGCCTCCTTTCAGAGGCCGGTCCTGTCTCATACAAATGAACCTCTGGCCACCCCTAAACCTACTATGGCGGGGGCAACCCAGAGTACGGTCTTGTCAGCGTGATGACCAGTGGTGGCGCTAGGGGGCCGCGCTCATAATGGAGGTTGAACACGTGGGATAGTATTTTCATTGCACTTCTATACCAAGCCGTCCTGTAGTACTTTGTGAAATCTGTGTAGTGGGTCTGTGCATGCGGGACATGTAGGGGAAAAAATGATGAATAAAAGGTACAAAAAAATTGATAAGAGGGACAATAGTCTCCTTTTAAAAGCAGGAGGAATAGTACAAATACGAGTTGACTAATAAAGCGTGTTCCCCTATCATTAGTCCGCCCTCGCCAGGAGGCCCGTCTCTTGCAGGAAGATCCAGCGCTTCAAAAGTCCTGTTGTTGCCAAGGAGGAGGCGTCAAGTCCGTGCAAGAAGCAGAATCCCAGAGTGGACGGCGAAGCCACGTTTTTCGAATTTGACAACGACTCCGTGAGAAAGGAGTTCTTTCGGCAAGCGCGAGAGCGGCACGCCAAACTCATCGGTTTCTCCATGTAGGTTGTACAACCGTCCGTCCTGTGATGCCCAATATCAAATGTAATTATGATGTGTCACGAGCTTAAATCGAAAGAAGGAAAATGTTTCTGCAGTTTGACTATTTTAAAGTACTCATCGAGTAAAAATAAATTGTGACAGTTATAAGAAGGTTTGTGCTGCCAAATAGCTTTAAGTGGACATTGACAACACGCCGGTCATCTTTGATAGCTAGCTAAGGACGAAAAGTACAAAATGCTTAAGTACTGACGCAGATGTCTTACTTGTAAAAGTCCGCCTGTAAAAATAAATAAATAAATAAATTTGAAAAAAAGAAAGTTTGGGGTTAAGTTTGGATTAGACTTGTGTGATGGTTAAAATTGATATTCGGGTTAGCGATAGGTGCTACCTGCGCATTTCGTGTTTTTGCAGTAGCTAGTTGCGCATGCGTTGGAGAGATCCTGTGGGCACTGCAAAAATTGCCTTGATATTGCCTACAGATATCAGACATAAAATTTCATAGTAAATTCCTGGTTGCTGTTACCTTCACATGAAAGAGCCGTTAGTTTTATTCACTTGCATCCAGGGGTTCCATCCAAAGTGTTGTAAAGTTTCTGTTTCAAGTCGTGTAAATGAAATAACTTGCTGTAAAATAAACAGTCTCTTTGGGACGTTATATGGTGTATTTCTGTGAATAAACGAGACACAAAATAAATTGTTGTCAGATAAATACATCATATGTCTTTTTTTTGGGACGTTCTGTGAATAAACGAGACAAACCGATGACGCCTCCGTTCGCTTCGACTACCGACAAAACATCAACACGGGGTGCACCCGCTGACCACGTGGTGCGTGTTCCAAAAATAGACACCCAATCAGATAATTCCCTCGCTCGGTCGACCAATCAGAAAAAAAGAAGGGGTCGGTCGGTTGCCAAGTGGCTCCCGTGACTAATGCCTGTCATATGACTGAGACCCATGGAGACAGTTACAAGGAACAAGACTCGCTCGTGGATTTGAGAAAAGGAAAAAGGGGGGACTATTCCCCCCTCCAACACACCCCTACTTGGTACAAAATGCCTCCGACTCTCTTTCAGAAACTTTTCAACAAGAGGAGCGCTTTTTCGCCACCTCCGCAGAGATGTAACAAAGAGGACCCAGCTTTCAGGTAGCTCGTGAGCGTGCGCGTGCCTTTTACGAGTACAGTAACGCGTTTTATTGCTTCCCCAACTGCCTCAAGAGCCGCTCCACGGTTTGTGTTGTCCCTTTGTAAGCGGGCGGCTTTGCTGAAACGACATTGGAACTGGGCGACGCGTTTTAGCGTGGCCGCGGATTAGCTCGCTAGCAAGCTAGCTGGGTTTACCCGAAGCCAGCGTGTTTTTCGCCATTCACGTCGCACGTCCAACACTGCTCGAAAAGTTGAGACTTTAAACTGTCGCTTTTGTCTCAACGCACCCACTTCTTTTTCGTGCCCGCGTGTCTTTTGTTGTTGCACGCAGTGTGTGACGGTATAAACTCTGGTACAAAATGCATTTCGCGCCGCAGTCTTTCTTTGGGTGTCGACGACGTGCGGAACGCACCGCCGTGACTGCCATATGTGACGTCATTACGTCTCGTGCGTGTCTGCGTCCGCCGTGGTGGGGGGTGTCGTGGACGAGACCACCGGTTGGCAATGTTTATTAGTGGAATATGTGACGCATGCGACGTCATGTTATTTGCTTGTCACGACAGTAACTGAAGTTGTCCGCTTGCAGCACGTTTACTTTCATATTTTGTTGTGCTGCTTCATGAAAGGCAATACAAGTGCTGCATCAGAAAGGTAATAACCATGCACTTGTCTAGCATATTAATGAACATTAAAAGGCATTGTCGATCCACATTTGATGGTCAAGGCTGAAGAAAAAGTGTCAACGGTTTGTCTGAAACATTTGTGTCCAAACTACAGCACGGGGCATTTTAAGTGACCCACGGCATACATTCAAACTAACTTTTGACATGGCTTGCAATGTTATTTAATAAGCACATTAAAAGTTAGGGTGTCGAAATGGTGTGCTTGCGAAACCTCGGACAACAACTAATGAAAGGTTTTGTGTCAAGCTTTTGTAGATATTCAGAGATGCTAAGAACTGTATTTACTACTAAAATAGGGACCAGATTTCTCCTGGGATAAAGTTTCCAAGCTGTCGTATTACCAATGCATGATTTTTAAATTTTAACAGTTTATCGTGAACTGGGATAAAAAATTCCAAGGCGCAGTATCAACTTTTTGATGATCACTACCACCGTAACTACTAACTTTGACAGTGATTGTTGGCTTTCGGTCGCAACAGCAAACAAAAAGAAAGACGAAAATGAAGAAACCGAAAGACAACTGCTCGTGTGGTGCTTAAAATTTCAGTATTGATAAAGGTCAAGGGTCATGAAATGGATGATTTTTTTTAGTATGTTATTAATGAAAAAAAACAGCAGCTGCTATGGACCCATCGCTTTTTTCACCACAAAACATGATTTTGACGTGTGTGTCTTTTTGTAACTCCCGCCATGAAAATCCTCTCGAGGCATTTGTTTTCGACAAGAAGCAGGAAGTCACGTTGGAGCCAGTAGCGCACTCAAGCGGACTCGTTTCTTTCTATTAGTTTTACCGGCGGGAAGATAGTTCGTTGTTCCTTCGTGTTAGCCAAAACGCCAGCTCGTTGCATAGCTGGACATTGCTCGAACACTCGGGAGGATGGGTTCGCCCTTCATACGTTTCCAAAAGACCCAGTTCATCGTGAAAAATGGATTGCACGGGTACAAAGGATGAGAGCTTTGTGGGTTCCAAATGACTGGTAGGTATGTATACAGCTACTAAAGAAAACAATGGGGCAGGGGGGGTGCAATCCGTAAGTCAGGGGTGCTAAATGTGTCGATCTGCGCATTGGACGGCTTCCGTGCAGCAGCCGCTGAAGGACAGCCTCCGCAGGCCTTGTGAATCGCCACCGGCCTTGTCGACAAGACAGAGACGGCCGCAGGCCTTGTCAGCCGGGGTGGCTCGTCCAGGGAGGCATCGTCGTCGTTCGTGGGCGGCGGCGTTTTTATCACCACCACGCGGAGGTGGTTTGGCCGTGATCCGCATATCATCTAAATGTGGCTCGAAGCAATAGGGTTATATTGCCCCGGTCACTTCACTCGGTTGTTAGATGTTCTCTTCAAAAAGAGCTTCCGTGTCAGAAGGGGCGTGTTCGACTCCCACAGTCGGGGCCACAGTGTTTTCAATGGCGAATGTCCCAGCGTGGCATCACGGGCAGGAGGTGCAGCTAATATGGCAACCACTTGGATGTTGAATGACACTTCCGCAACTTTGGGCACAGATGACGTGCTCTCCGCTCATATTTATTTTTTCGTATAGACATTGAAGTGAATAATGTTATATGTAGTTTTCATTTCAATATCTATTTTAGAACGTTTATAGGGATGACACTTGACCTTTAAGAAAATGAAGCACTGGTGCGTATTATTGTCTGCCGCAAGGTCACACTGATTATTCGGGCACTCTGGGGAAAAAGGCAGTCAGTTATCCTTGCGACTGTTCTCGCCGTCATCGCCACAGCTAACTGATGGCCATCTGACAACGCGTCACTCAAAACCGGATCGCCACCTCAAGCCCAGTGGAATACCAGCCAGGGCGGTGGCTTGGCCGACCCCGGATGCCTCTCCTGTTTCCCTGGCAGAGGTACCTGGCCCCGGGCGGCGTTCCGAACAGGGCCCTGCCCGAGTGGTCATCCTTTTGAGTACGGTCTCAAACTTGCTAACTGCTCAGGAAGCGTCGCCACTGAATCAAAAATGGAGTGGGCGGTCAATGTGATTGACATGATTTTCTATCTTCCAGAGAAAAAACTGCATGCAATTTATTTGTAGCGTCCATTTTCTTCCCCAGGGCAGCTTACATACTTTCATAACTCTGCGTGTCATGTGAGGGTTTCATCAATCACAGGCTTGTCAACTGTGTGCTTTGTGTGTGTGTGTGTGTGTACATTCGTCTCAACACGGCATCCGTGTTTATGTGTACTATGGCGGCTGTCAAGTTACTTTTAGGGGTATTTAAACTGACTGTGCTGGGGGTTGTCAGAAGTTCAGGGTTATCGTAAAGATGTAGTTAAAAAAAAAAAGTACTAGTCTCTCTACAAATACTGTCTTTACACCTGAACCAAAAAATAACAACAAAAATAACCTGGAGTTTAGTAAAATGCATGTTCATGTTTTTTTTTTTTTTTTTTTAATGGCAAGGAATGAGCGGCGTGGTGGATCAACTGGTAAGGCGTTGGCCTCACAGTTTTGAGAACCCGGGTTCGATCCCGGCCCTGCCTGTGTGGAGTTTGCACATTTTCCCCGTGCCTGCCTGGGTTTTGTCTGGGCACTCCGGTTCACTCCCACACCTCAAAAACATGAAACATTAATTGGACAATCTAAACTGCCCCTAGGTGTGTTTGTGAGTCCGGCTGTTTGTCTCCATGTCCCCTGCGATTGGCTGGCGACCAGTTCAGGCTGTACCCCGCCTCCTGCCCGTTGACAGCTGGTATAGGCCTCCATCACTCCCCTGACCCTTGTGAGGATAAGAGGCTAAGAAAATGGATGGATGGATGGATGGATGGCAAGGAACGCTTCAAAATGTTCACGGTGATATATTTTTTTGTAGTCATTTTTGTGTTGTCTGTTTTCAATGACTGTTCTTTTGCCTACCCGGCCCCCCCAAAAAAATCGCACCAAAAATTAAAATTTAAGTTAAAATGGATGCTAGTGTCTCTTTGTTAGTGCTCCAGAATGGACATTAAAATGTCACTTGTGGTATGATAGTGTTCACACCCATCTAAAGAACTCATAACTCAGGTGAAAATTAACTACAGTTTGTTTAAAATCAATTTGAGCATCTCTTATGTGTAGTTATAGTCAAGCCCCAATATAGATGATAAAATGTTAATGGAGATGCATGTGGATTTGTTGTCCTTGTCTGATTTTGATGACTATTTTCACACTCGAGCAGAGAAATCAAGCCTTGGGTAAAAATCAACTACAGTTTGAATAAAATTGATCCAGGTGTCTTTTTAGGTTGGTGCTGCAAAATGAGCATAAAAATGTTAATGGAAATAAATTGACTTACTTTCTGCTCTTACTGGAAACACATCCAATTTTGGCACATTTGTAAGCATACTAAAATGGTTTCTCTGTTCTCTATTTTGACAACGGAGCATTTTTTTTGTGAGATTTGATATTTGAAAGAGGAAGATGGTCGTAATAGATTTTTTTTTTCCAAATTCTGACAAGTTTATCATGAAACTGGTAACGTCGCGAATCTTTAGTACTTTTCAATTTTTGATTATTGTGACAACGATTTTTTTGAATATCTGAGTGTAAATGTCATCCTTTGACTTTTTAACAGCAAGCAAATATAGAAAAAATGACAGAAGAAAAACAAACAATGGAAGTCGGCCGGGTGCTCCTTCAGTGCATCGCAGTAAACTTGGTCACCGCTCCCCTGACACTCGTGATCGCAGGAATGCAGATGCGCTTCATGGGAAAGTGTTTTTCAACAGCGGCGTAGGCGGCAGATATGCAGGTAGTCAGGTGCTCTGCTTTTTTTTTGCCTTGAGGCAAGTCAGGTTTTTAGGGAAGAGTTCAACTCCGTCCGGTCGGGTGGGGAGGTAATCGTCACTTACGGCGGCGTTGGAGTGCCTCTTAATGGGGTTGGGCAAACTTGTGCACAAAGGGCCACAAAAGTGGACCGATGGGCCGAGTTTGTAGTTGAGGTCGATATGTGCGAAGGAATGTCGCAGGATGTATTTATGTAACCGCCCGAGCGGCACAAATGCGCACTCACAAGTGTGGCAGCGGCGGCGTTCGCATGAAGGCACTCTGCGGTCAGTTAGCAGGCTGCTGCTGACGTCAGAGCAGCGGAGTAAAGCTGCCTTGCATACAAGCTCACTCTTTCTTGGCCCGGGGGCTTTTTGAGGAAGTTTTCTGGCTTCCAGGGAGAAATATTTCCAAGAACTTCTTATAATCTTAATGCAAGTTTAACGTAATTGGCATGGTGCATTGGGCCTGTGATTACATCTCTTATTCTGGAAAAGACGTTGAAGGGCCTTCTTAAAGCCTAATTTCCAAAAACAGGCCTATAATTTTGAAAGATGGTGGGGGAAGGGGGAAAGACTCCTTGTTCGGGGGTGAGGTCTGTGTAAAAGGCTCATTTGAATACAGTTCAATACCATTCACTGCCATTGCTTATTTTGAGACGAAGTACTAGTACTTGCATATGAAGACGATGGTAGTGAGTAGTGACCAAAAAAGTACTGTATTTTCCACATTATAAGGCGCACCTTCAATGAACGGCCTATTTCAAAACTGTTTTCATATATGAGACGCACCACATTATAAGGCGCCCTTTCAACGAATGGCCTATTTCAAAACTTTTTTTTTCATATATAACCTGCACCGCATTATAAGGCGCATAGAATAGATGCTACAGTAGTGGCTGTGGTTACGTTATGCATCCATTAGATGGAGCTGCACTAGAGGCTCAATATTGATCCATATATAAGGCGCACCGTCGCTTTTGAGAAAATTAGACTTTTAGGTGCGCCTTATAGTGCGGAAAATATAGTATTTTATTTAGTCATAAATTGTTAAAAAACAAAAAAAAAACATTCTTGAACAATCATGTAGTGGAAAAAAAAGTTTTTTCTATGAAGTTTTCTACTTTAGCACTAGCATTGCCACAGCTAACCAAGTAATGGTCGACTGATCAAAGGAACAATTGATTGTTATTCGCATTTTCACAGTACAGCACAGGTGTGTGTGTGTATTTACTTGCATGATTTAGTCATGTCTTTATCCCAGCCACTTATCCTCACAAGGGTTGCAGGAAAGCTGGAGCCTATCCCAGCTAGCCTCGGGCGAAAGGTGGACTACACCCAGAACTGAACACCATCACTGAGCGGGAATTGACCCCACGCTGCCCGCAACAAAGGCAGGCGTGTGTACCACTACACCATGAGTGACTCCCGCATGGTTTAGTCTGTAAGATTATTTAGATATCCTACTGGCATGATCAACAGGACAACAGGGAAGGCAGGTGGGTGAACACTGCAGTGACGTGAGCAAGGCAGCATGGAGCAGAGATGCCGACGTCGCTAACTGGCCTCCTCTAGTTCAGCTATTTTCCAAGGCATAAGTTGCAGTTGGCTAAAAGGGTCGTCATTTGTACCTTAAAAGCATCTTCCGGCAGGTTACATGGCTCCTATGTCGAGCTGGTGAAGTGGTATCGGTGTCAATAGTATCAAAGTCATTTCACAAGTACAGAACTCAGTATTGGCGCATCCGTACACCTCTGGTACAAACCTCCAAATCTGGGGAACCTCCCACCCCGTTCCGTTGTTTGTTTAGCGCAGGTCTAACTTTTGACACATAACAGCGAAAAAGCTGGCTTTGATGGGCAGCGGGAAAGAGGCTGTAAACAAGGGAGAGGGAGGAGAGGCAGTCAGCAGCGCGTCGTTAGCCCGCCACTCTGTGCCTGCCGCTCGCGCCGCAATCACCTGACATGTCTCATGTTGTGCGAATCGAGTCGACCGTTATTCTTAGAGGCTGAGCGAGCACGGAGAGGCAGCGTCAAAGGGGGGCCAGAGCGGTCACGGGAAACACTGGCACCGCCACAACGATGCCCAGGTAGGCGCAGCTAAGATGGGGGATCAGCTGTGTTTTGTCTTTGCTGTCAGTCAGCCGGGTGTACACGGTTGACGTTTGTGTGTATGGTATCTTTTTTTTTTTTTTTTAAATCTGCAGGGGCACAAGGTAGTCATTTTTTGAGCTAGCAGTGCAAGTATGTGACGCTCATGAGGTCATGTGCCGCTTTCATGAATGACTCGCCGCTCTGTGACAGTCACAAGCTTTCTGTCTCATCGCCACTTCCTCACTTTCGCATGCTTCTAGTACAGATTTTGTGTACTTTGGTGACCTCTGGTCTCGTTACTTTTTTAAAAGTACATGCTAGGTTATATGGCTTTAAAAAAAAAAATCAGATTTTCATTCGACAGATTTATTTTTCCTCCCCACACACGTCCTCTCATGTGCATGGTATTCAGGTGAAGCAAGGTGACCATGACATTTTGTATCATGGAAAGCACCATACCATGTTATTAAAAGTTTCCAACTTGGATAAATCACTGCTTTTGCAAGGTGTAGGTGGGCACCATGTCTCTTTAAACGTTCAGTGAGATTGCACGGTTTTTGAAAAGCATTGACTCGAGAGGTTGGAAAATTCACTAAATATAGTGAGAAAATTGCTAAACTGGCAATGGCAACAGTGGCTGCTTTTGTTAAAGTAGCTTCTCTGTCAGGAGGCATTCCCGCTATGAAAGACTCACAATAGATTAAAATGAAATACACTCAGCTATAAAATGGACTAATTGCCCAACCTGACTTTGTCTACTTCAATTTTTCTCGAGTTTTTATGAAATTTTGGTGGGCTTTTGTTGACAGTCGCTGACAGAATGTCTTTGTGTCTTCCTTTGGCTCCGTTCTCTCGTCATCTTGAACAAAGGCGGCAGTCAAGTCACCGTCTCCGTACTGTGCACAGAAATCGGGCAGAATCTGTAAACAACCCATGTAGCACTGAGCAGGTTTTAGTAGGAAAGCTTAGCGCGGTTGAAGTTGAAATCCATAATCCATTTGTTATTAATTAGTTGCCACTCCCAGGCTCACCTGTGGGAAGTTTGCATGATCTCCCCGTGCCCGTGTTGGTTTTCTCTGGGCACTCCGGTTTCCACCCACAACCCAAAACATGCATGGTAGGTTAATTGAAGACTCTAAATTGCCCACGGTCTGTTTTATACTAAATCCTACTCCCTTGAAAATTGACTGGATTCTTGTCCAGTCTATGCAAACATGCAAATAAATGCGATTTCTCCAAAAGATTTAGCATGTAGCATCTGATTGAATCTTATTAATGTTGGAAACTATGAATTGGCATAAGAGAAGGGCGTTTGACATCCTGCTCATAGCTAAGATTTGTACATTTGAATGGTGTACGTTGACATTCCGTTAATGCTAGCGACTAAAATTTGTAACTTGGCATGGACGTTTGCCATTCTGCTATCATTATTCAGCTAACACCAGCAGGTACAATTTTGAACTAGGTATGGATATTTGTTCTTCCACTGTCACTGACGATATCGTACTATGAATTGACAGTTGACTTCCACTAAGGTAATTGAGTTAACTATAGTTGGTAGAGATTGGAACATGGGAGGGGCACTTACCTAGGGAATAAAATAAAATAACATTAATTAAAGCAACTTTTGTTTTAATTAGCTATTTATTCATTGCAATCTTTAAAATATTTGAATTTCAGAAAGCGAATGAACGTTCTGTATATTCCCGGCGACCCAAACCAAACAAGACAGGCGGCGGCCAAGTTGCAGGAAGGCATGTGACTTGACTAAAATGACCGGCTGATGTGTAATCTTACACACAAGAGCTGGATATCGACCTGCATGGGGTGGCCCGTAATGTGTTATTTGAGCTCATTATGTAGGCCAGGCAGGCATTATGGCGCACACTTAGCACTCTCTGAGCTGAGATCAGGAGGAGAAATCTATACAAATCTGGAGAACTGTAGAGCGAATCCCCCCGGCCTGCCCAAGTCAATTGCCTTTTGCTTTATTCGTGCTCCCCCGTCAAAGTCCGGTTCTTTTTTTTTTTTGCTCCAATAAACTGCTGGAGCCTGCTTAGATTGTTGCCCACTCAAGTGTACCCTCGGCTTTAACTGTACTTACCTGGTCTTCCCTCAAAGTCTGCAGTTTTCTTTCTTTCTTTCTGGGGATTTCCAGAGCAAAGTGACTAACACTACTCCGATTACCCGCTCAAGATGGACAGTTTTGCTTCCCTCACCACCCTCAAAGTCTGCCTCTTTTTTTGCTCCAGAGCGAACTGCCCAGCCCTGCTTGGATTGTTGCCTCAGATGAGAGAGTCATGCTTATCTATCTCACCCACTCAAAGTCTGGTTCTTTGTCTTGAGTGCTTTATTGGTTAGTCTTCGGGTGACCAGACTTAAAAATAATACGTAAATCAACGCACACAGAGAATGTTGTATTGTAGTTTTTTGGCTTTTTAAGCTTTGTGCCGAATTGAAGTTGTGCGGCAACTCGTCCCTGCGGCGGTTTAATGTTCTCCGAGTGCAAGTGTGACATGTTAATGTGGCAGCGTAGCTCCCCGGCAAGTCGCTGAGGTCCGAGGCTCGGCCGAGCCGCGTGATCACATGAGAGCGAAACAGAGCGTTGTAGTCGACGAGCAAGTGGAAGCAAAGGTGAATGAGCACATGATTGACTTCAGAAAAGAAAAAGTTCTCGTTTTACTTCCCTGTCGAGGCCCGAGTATGACTAAAGATTTTGCTGAAATCCTCATTTGAAATCTTAACCCAAGCCTTTAATCAGTGGCCATGCCTTGAAACCCTAATGCCTTGATTTGAAACCCTAACATTAAACCTTACCCTGGCTTGACACCTTAATTTGAAACGACTCCAATTTGAAGCTGAAATCCAGACTTGCAACCATAACTTGAATTCTTTAAACTTGAACATTGTGACATTTTTTTTTGTTATAAAAATTAAGAGGTCATGTATATTTGTTTATCTATCCTTGCATTTTCTTAGCTGCTTATCCTCACAAAGGTCGCAGGAGTGCTGGAGCCTATCAACAGGCAGGAGGCGGCGTCCACCCTAAACTGGTTGCCAGCCAATCGCATGGGACATTGAGACAAACAGCCACACTCACAATCACACCTTTGGGCAATTTAGAGTCTCCATTTAATGTTGCATGTTTTTTGGGATGTGGAAGGAAACCGGAGTGTCCGGAGAAAAGCCACGTAGGCACGGGTAGAACATGCAAACTCCACACAGGGAGGGCTGGGATCGAACCAGGCTTGTCAGAACTGTGAGGCTTGCAGTTTTGCACTCATATTTGATTTGGGCTGGCGCCAAGTCAAGTAATCAATAGCAGGTTTTTTTATATTTTGTGTAGATGTTATTGAATCACTGAGTCTATGTGTACTATACATCGATAAATCCACACAAGAACAAATGGTGCATGTCATTTTTAAATAAATATGTAGAATTTTATTTTTTTAGGTTAACCTTGACAGTCCAATGCCAAAATGCAATAATTTCGGAGTGTCCATCTACGCTCATTTCGTCTGTGCAGCTGCTCCTAAATAACTCTCATACAGAAAGACACAGAGAGTTTCCACAAAAGCACTGGGATTACCCAGACTGTGCAAAGGGCAGCCACCAAGCCACGTCGATTTGTAGCTTGGCAGCATTTGTCTCTAAAGCAAGTAGCAACACCCATTGCTGGATCAACTTAGGCGGCCCGATAAAGCCACCCGTCGCCTGGCGACGGCCCCAGACCGGTTAAAAACAGCTCAGATTTTCCTGGCCAAAGTGATTGATAAGATTTAGGATTTAGTATTGCTCTTTCTGCTTGGATTGATGGCAACAAGTTAGTGTTTTTAAATGCAATGTAGTGTATTTTTTTTACTGGTGGTATATATATATATATATATATATATATTTTTTTTTTTGTCACTGCAAAAAGGCTCTAATGACCACTCTCTTCTGTCCACATAGCTGGCCAATCCCCCAGCTGGAGCCGAGTCACATCCGGCTGATCGTGTACCAGGACTGTGAGAGGCGGGGGCGCAACGTTCTCTTCGACTCCAACGCCAAGAAGAGGGGCACGGACGATGCCCATCTCGCCGTGAGTCACGTGATTGGGTTTTGCGCATGTTTTTTTTTTTATGTGGTTATGTCATATGCTGCTTGCACGAATGAATTGTTTTTATGTGCCTGCATGTGGTACGCTAAGGAGAGGCGGGCAGGTCCAGTAAAATGAAGAGTGTGGAGTTCTACAGTGAATTACGGTCAGGCTTTTCTGAAGGGGGGGGGGGGGGGGGGCTTGTAGCATTAAAAGCATCAGTTGTAATAACAGAATCAGTGATAAAACCATAGGAGTCTCCTGTATTTGTCTCTGCAGGTGGGATGCTAAGGATTTGTGGGCAGCTGGAGCAAAAGAGAGACTGTGGGAGAGACTACAGAATTTTATAAACTGCAAAACACGCTCCATTTAGCTCATCAGTCTTAATTGGACACAAATAAAAACATATTTATGTCTGCATTTGGCATGCTAAGCAGTTGTGGGTGAGGCTGCGGCGTACAACTCTGGAAAGGAAAACAATTCTACACATGCATCTGTCCAAGTGCAGTAACTACTGGACAACAAGGAGATTTTGCTGTATTTCTGGCATGTAAATAAGGAGACTTTGTTTTTTTTTTTTATCCAAGAAGATAATTCAATCTAACCTATCTATCCGCAGGTTGATTTACAGCTGTGCAAGTTGTCAGTTTTCTTGACAGACAGTGTCAAGTACACTAATGCCACCCTGACTTGGCAAACTGCAGTCTTCTGCTGCTCCCACCTTCAATAATTGTTGTTTTTCCCACGCTGCTTTTGTTACCTAAAGTCACATGACCAAAGAGAGGAAAAGGAGGAGGAAGGAACTCAGTGATTATGACGATGATATTGAGTGGGTGAGGGAGGGGAGGAGGCGCCTGTGATTGTGCTGCTTCGCTCGCTCGCTCACGAGTTCTCCCCCGCAAGAGTCATATGACTGGCAGTCACATGCTGTTGGCCTCTGTGTACACAAATCACGCACACGCACACACACACGTACACACACACACACACACACACACACACGTTCGCATTCCTCCCCTAACAAGCAGAGTCAAGAAGCACATGACAAGGCTCCTTTCAGTAGGTTGTCTACGTGCATCAGTGCTGTTTTGACTCCCATTATTTTTAGTTCTGATGATTTCTGTTATGCGTGGTGCAGGTTATTGTCAATAACTACCAGGAGGGGCAATCGCCTTAATTTGGTAAATGTGCAATCCACTTCCACATTTGCCGAAATGAGTCCAAGCAAGTGTTCCTCAACCGGTTTACTGACTGCAGTTCTGTAGCTCCTCTACCAGAGTAGACTTTTAACTCCATAAAAGTATTTCTACCTTTGTTGTACAGAAACCTACAACTGTATCTGGATTAGAGCGGAATGGGTGCGTGACAGTTAACTGTTGCAATAAACCCAAATTTTAAAGACTCCTACGATTGTGTTTTTTCATTTGCGAACATTTTTTTCAAAAGAACAAATCTTTTCAGGAAAAGGAACTGAATAAGTTTATGATATGATTCGTTTGGAGCTCTGCCGCAAATAGCCAGCCCACTGGGAACGGGATCTGGAGAGTTTTGAGTCGGGCGGGACCGGAAATGGATGCATTGTGTGCAGTCCTTAACATGTCAATTGCGACACGCAGCTGTTGCGGCGGAGAAGATCTGGTCAATTTTCAAAATAAGACACTGACACGTCCACTACAGTACAACGACAATTACTGTACTCTCTGGCCTACAAAGCGCACCTGATTATAAGCCTCACCCAGTACATTTGTAAAGGAAATACCATTTGGTACATACATAAGCCGCACCTGCGTAAAAGCTGCAAGTGCCCACATTGAAACACGTGATATTTACAAAGAAAGATGAGATTTTTCAAAGTTTTAATACCTGAGCTTGTCTTAACGTAGCAACAACACAGTAGCATAAACTGGGCCAGTAAAAAAAAAAAAAACATACCTAAATCATTGAGATGTGGCAGTAACACAGCAGCAACGCACTAGCGCGGCGCTAACAGGGCCAGTTAAAAAAAAAAAAAAGCATACAGGTAAAAATCACTGAGACACAGCAGTAACACAGCAGCAACAGGGTAACGCAGTGCTAATAGAGCTGGTTAAAATAAAAAAATACCAGTAAAAGTCACTTCCTCTCCAGATATATTCCACCGGTGTCACTCTTACCTTTTCTGCTCGAGTGCCCCCTTGCAGCCATTAGAAAAAATGCACAAATTAGTCGCATCACTGCATAAACCGCAGGCTTAAAAGCGTGTGGAAAAATACTCGCGTCTTATAGGACTGAAATTATATATAAATTGGTCGTTTGTTCTCTGTGGCCCAATAAGAAATGCCTCATGGCCCGGTACTGGTCCGCAGACCTGCGGTTGAGGACCACTGGGTCTAAGCACTTGCTCGCAGTCCAGTGAATGGGGAAGGTGGCTGTGACAAAGCAACAATATGGATTTCACAACACGTGTTTACATACATCTTATTTAACTAATTAAATGCTATGCATGTATTTAACTTTTGTCTGAATAGAGGTGTGTGTGACATGTTGCACAAGAAATTACAATAACACTAATTCTGTCCCCCCCTACCCCCTTATTTATCTCTACAGGGCACAGAGACTCAGGTGAAGATGTTTGGCAAATGCTGCCGGCTTCGACCGACGGGGGGCAGCAGCAGCTCCCTGGACAGCTCCTCCTCGTCCTCCTGCGCCTCCGAGACCACCAGAGAAACCAAAGAGCAGGGCCTCCGCTTTCAGGTAGTGCCCCCCCAAAAAAACCCACAAAAAACATGCTGAATGAACTCTTCTGCAGTCATCCCTTGCGGTGTACATTCACAGGCTTCTAGGTGTTCGTCTGACGTGGTCATGCTCGGGGAGATGATGTTTGGATCGGTGGCCATGAGCTACAAAGGCTCTATGCTGAAAATACACCAGATCAGGTAAGGGGAAACCGCGCATTTTGATGGGGGAAAAAGTGTTCCCAATAATTTGGCTCACGAGCGCCCCTCGTCACATCAAGGTCGCCGCCTCAGCTGATGCTGAGTAAAGTGTTCACAGCCAGGACGGGCGGCAGCGTGTACGGTAGCCTCAACACGTAAGCGTGCACACAAACGCATCCCTCCTTTGTTTTGTCATCCAAATCTTCACTCATAATTCAAATTATCTGCTTTTTCACAGGTTACAGGACAGTCTTGAGTTCATCACTCAGGAGAGCTGCAACACCCTGCGGCCCGATCAAAACACCGTGACAAATAATCTCCTGGGGAATATAGGTAACCATAGCAACAACACAGCAACAGCCTCTCCTCCTGTAGCCCCGACTCAGCGTGAGTCATCATTGTTCATCCCGGTCAAAATGTGGGTTTTGTGTCCGTGCTTGTTGGGGGGGGAGAATTTCAAATAGCAATATGAAATTTGGTAGCCACTTCTTAGGAGGTTTTTGTTGACTCATTTTGGCCATTTCCAGGAGTCTGTTAAAGGTGAAGTTATCTTAGATATTTTGTACTACCGCAACCAAATTTGAACAGTGTGTGTTGTGGACTTGATGGACACTGGTAAATTTCAAAGGATTTTTTTTTATTTTTGCTATTGCGAATGGGTGGAGCATGGCAGCGAAGTTTGATAACCCGTCATATTGTTTAGGATTGCAGCAGCCGTCGTTTCTCTCTCTAACACCAAATACTTTTTCTTTAACAGCAAAATGGACTCTAAAGACTTTGCCAGCCCTTGTGCTTGTTGCACTTTTTCCAAAACTCAGTCTAGAGCCTTGTTGATGTACAATAAGTCATGTAAACAGTACAAGGAATCAATGAAGGGCTGTTGGCAAATTCTTTTGTGCCCGCTCCCTTCCTTTTTCACAGAAATACCAAAAGTATTTTAGTTGCTCAAATTCCTAAATGAGCCACTATATGAAGAAATATGTTATTTATGAGGTGGTCATCTTTTTTCTGTGATAGGAGCCTGCCTACGGGAAAGACTACAGATCTTCATGCTGTTTTTTTTTTTTTTTTTTTGTTCATGCCAGACTAAAAAGCTCCTTGTTGTAACGTCTGCTATGATGACAGGAGGCCGCCAACTTTCCTCCCTATTCATTCACTAACAAGCATATTTTTCTTCTTTTTTTTGTCCATCTCTCTCCCTCCCATCATCCTCTCTCTCTCTCTCTCTCTCGCACTCTCTTTCTCTCTCCTGTGTTTTTGTGTTTGTGGTGCGCAGGATTTTCTCAGCTCTGCAGCCCTCGACGGGCCTTCTCTGAGCAGGGCCCGCTACGTCTCATCAAAAGCGCATCTTTCTTTTCAGGTTGGCGCTTCGAAAGCAAAGCGAAAAAAAAGCAAAAACAAACAATTTGCATGTTCTTGCTGCCTCCTTTGCTGTGTTTGCGCACTTGATGGCGGCATGTGACTTTTATTTTTGGCTGCGTTTCGGGTCAGACGGGTTTACAGACAGGATTAACCCGCCTGTTGTGTAGACCCATTTTAAAGTTTTTTAAAAAATTGTGAAAAAGATTTAAATGTCAAAAATTGAGAAATGAAACTAGGGCCTTAATGGCTAAACATGCGATTGGTCACATTGGCTTTAGACATTTGTAATGTACAAGAGAATAAAAAACTGTAAATGTAATAAAAAATATTTTGGAATTAAGTTTAAAATATTTATGCAAAATTAAAAAATACAAGTACCTACAATAAAAAACAAGGCCTTTCTCTTCCAATTGTAAAAATAGATTTTCAAGTCATTTTGACCATTGGCAAAATGAAGCCAACACCAAAAACATCACTCAAATATATAACTATCTAATTCCAACGTAACATTTTCCAGGAAAAAAAGGGTCTTTTTGCACAAGAGTTCTAAACATTAAAGCGGCCACAAAACCGGAAGGTTGAGTCATGTGCTGCTCAAATGCTAAACATTTATTATGTTAAATGTGTATACAGTATTTCAAAAGAAACCAGTGGAAATTCATTCTTAAAATGTTTTTCTGTCCCCCCCGTAGTCATTTTAAACTGTAAACTACATTAGGAGGCTTCACTAATACTGATAATTTTTCAAGATTAATAATATATTAAAAGAAGAATAAATAAAAACAGACTATCTTTCCCTAAGAAATTTTCACCGATTTGTTTCAGCAAAAGTTTCAAACTTCAAAGTGAGTCATTTTGACATAACAGGAGGGTTAATTGAAGTGTTTGTCAGTCCCTACCGTCAAGTGTACGATAATATCATGAAAATACTTTGGCAGCATTTTGTCTGATTTGGGCTTGCATGTTTTCTAACGCCGCTGGAATACATGCGAGTGTGCATGGGTGTGTCCAGGTGTTAGCCGTTGGCTTTACTAACTCACATACTTGTACTAACCGGATGATTGTGTGATTTCTGTGGGCAATCAATGATTTTATCCTCACTCGCATGGAAAAGTGTCCACGCGAGCAACGCTTTGCATCTTCCATCGTGTACGTCCGCGCACATAAACACGTTAGCACGTTGCCATCGGTGGCCTCTCGGAGAAAAAAATCTCATTTCTATTATTACAGCAACATGTACACCTGTTTTTTGGGTTTTTTTTTTTTACCACTACTTGTGTCTTATGTTGTATTACTACTGTAGTAGAAACATTACGTCCATACTATTACATCCCCTTTACAAAGTACTGCTTTTACTGGCAGCACCTGTTACATCATCAGTCCTCTTTCCTGTGACGTTTTACAAGACGGGAAGTGATTTTTTTTTTTTTCGTCTTTATTGCATGTAGTTTGTGTGAAGTGTTGCATGATGCATTGTCGTGGAAGTGATAACACAAAGATACCGATTGTACCATGCTGGATTTACGCTACAGTTCCGTTGTCTACTAGTGTCTAAATTACACCTACGTAAGCCATTAGATATGCTCTAAATTTGGTACATGAGAGGTAGCATGACCCTTAAATATTGTCATAGAGTAATGCAGCAATTATGATCTACATTTGATTCCTTAGAGGTGCATATACCAATACACGATTTAAAAGTACTGTAATTTCCGGCCTACAGAGCGCACCGTTGTTATAAGCAATATAAGCCTCATCCAGAACATTTGTAAAGGAAATACCATTTGGTACAAACATAAACCACACGTGTAAAAGCCGCAAGTGGCCACATTAAAACCCACATTGAAACACGACATATTTACAAAGGAAAACGGTAAACAGAGTTTTCAAAGTTTTAATACCTTATCTTAGCTTAACATAGCAACAACATGGTAGCACGAACGGGGCTATTTAAAAAATAAAAGACAACATATTGGTAAAAAAAGAAAAACAGCCGCGGCAGCTACACAGTAGCAACATGGTAGCACAGCACTAGCAGAGACGGTTAAAAAAAAAAAAAAAAAACATACCTAAATCATCAAGATGCAGCAGAGACACACAAGTGCAGCGGTTAAAAAAAAAAATCATACCGGTAAAAATCACTGAGACGTGGCAGTAACACAGCAGCAACATTCTAGCGCAGCGCTAACGATAGCACAGTGCTAACAGGACTGGTTAAAAAAAACATACTGGTAAAAGTCACTTGGAACATATATTCCAATGGTCTCACTCTTATCTTTTCCATCCGAGTGCCCCCTTGCGGCTGTTAGAAGAAATGCACAAATTAGCCCCATCACCGCATAAGCCGCAGGGTTGAAACCGTGTGGGGGGGAAAAAGTCGCATTTTATAGGCCGGAAATTACGGTATATTGCGCATTAAATCTAGTCTAAATATGCTACCGGGTATATGAGGTGTACTAGTAACCATATTAAATAAAAAAGGATGGCCTTTCCACACATTTGTCATGTAATATGCACTTACTTATATATATTTTTTTCATCCCCCCCCACCCCCCCACCCCCCCCTCCCTCATATTCCCTGCCACTGTCCTCTCTCTTCTTCACCAGGCCACAGCCACCCCATGGACATGCCGGGCCGAGGGCTGTATGACGAGCGGGACAGCGGCATCGCCCGCTCAGGTAGGTTCACCCCACAAAAAAACAAAAAAAACAAAAGTTACACAAGCCCAACTATGTTTGGACCAGCCACGCTAAGATGTTAATTCCTATACCCTGCAGGCAAACGCTCGTATGTTACCTGACTTTATTTTGGGTATGTTATGTGGTTGGAAAAAAAATAAAAATAAGGGCCTAGGTCTACTAGTAGTTTATACACAAAGTGTAATTCAGATGTAGTGCCTGCATCTCTAGACAGATACACGTGATATACGGTATGTGAAGCTGATGCCAGCAAATTACCACACATACATCTATGCATCACTATACTACTAAAAAAATAAATAAAATAAATGCACAATTCACAGTTATGTCCAAAGCCCAGTCACGCACATCGGATTTAAATTGTCTTTTTGAACCGTGCCAAAAATTTATTTTTTAATTCTTCAGTAAATTATTAGTTAATATTGTCAATACAATTAAAATGTTAATAAATTCCTTACAAATAATAGTTAAAAAATTAGTGTCTTATTTTAAAAACAAAGTATTTGACAAATGTGACACTGAAATGTGTCTTCCGGTAGCGTCCCTGAGCAGCCTCCTGATCACACCCTTCCCATCGCCGGGTTCTTCGCTGACCAGCAGCTGCGCATCCAGCTACCAGCGGCGGTGGCGGCGCAGCCAGACCACCAGCCTGGAGAACGGTGTCTTCCCACGCTGGTGAGTGATTGTCGCTTGTTCAGAAGGGAATTCATTTTGAAATGCAAAAAAAAAAAAAAAAATCTCGAGGTTTTCTGAGGTCCCACGTGACTTCCGGTGCACTCAGTCTCTGAACTTGAGCGGCATACTGTCAACCATCAGGTCAGTGGAGGAGAGCTTCAACATGTCAGACGAGAGTGGCGGTCAGAGCCTGGGCGTGGCGCGCAAAAAGAAGATCGCCATCGGCGTCATCTTCACGCTGTCGCCCAGCCCCGAGGAGAACAGCCGCTTCCAGGACTTCTTCTTCTCGCACTTTCCGCTCTTCGAGAGCCACATGAACAAGCTCAAGAGCGCCATCGAACAGGTGAAAACCCTTCTCAGTGCCATATATGTAAGACGGTTAAACTGTCATATTGGAGTGACTGACGACTGCCCGAAACTCATAAATATTGTTTACTTGGTGGCATTTTCGCTCGGCGTCATAGTCACATCACATTCAACGCTCCCCCTCTTTCCCATAAATTCTAGAGTGTTACGTTTGTAATAAAGTGCATTGTTATGTGTCGTGTGATTTCAATCCCTCCCACAAGGCCATGAAGATGAGCCGGCGGTCAGCTGATGCCAGCCAGAGGGCCTTGGCCTACAGCCGCATGGTGGAGGGGCTCAACGAGTTCAGGTGAGGTCTCGGTTTTACTGTCATTTACGCTTCGCTCTCATTCATTCATTCATTCATTCATTGCAGATTCATTACAGTTTGTCTGAACCTTTTAGGTTATTTTCAATGGATCTTTTAGCAGCTCTCGTCATTCAAAGTGCATCCCCGCTGATGTGCTCTGCTTACACTAACAACATGGAAGACTTTTTACAAAAAAATCAGTCAGTTGTCAATTGAGTGACTTTTTCGACTCCCCTAGTGAGTTATTTAAAAAGAAAAAAGTGACTGGGGCTGTTAATTCCCACAAAGAAATCTGAGCAGAATCATTTTTTTGGTTATTTATACCGTATTTTCCGCACTATAAGGCGCACCTTCAATGTATGGCCTATTTCAGGGGTCACCAACACGGTCCCCGCGGGCGAATGGTAGCCCACGAGGACCACATAAGGTGCCCGCGAGGTATGTTCTAAAAATACCATAGGCCACAAATTGTTACTATTATTTGTGCTTTAAATTTTCAATCTGACTTGCTTACGTGAATTAAAATTTAAAAATACCTGTAATGTCATGTACTACAATAAATGAAAACAAAAATATTTTATGTACGTGTAATTAACCGAGTCTGAAGTTTGCCGCAAACAAGTCACGTAGCCCTTCATACGATCGGAGCTCACGAAGTAGCCCTCGGCCTCAAAAAGGTTGCTGAGCCCTGACCTATTTAATTTTTTTCCATATATAAGGTGCACCACATTATAAGGCGCATAGAATAGACGCCACAGTATAGGCTGGAGTTATGTTATGCATCCGTTAGATGGAGCTACACTAAAGGGTCAATGTTGATCCTCATATAAGGCGCACCGGGTTATGAGGCCCACTGTCGGCTTTTGAGAAAATGAAAGGCTTTTAGGTGCACCTTGTTGTGCGGAAAATACGATAATTATATGTCGCAAAAGCAGGGATCAGTTTTGAGGTTTTTGACCCAAGGTGAAATAGTGAAAGGAGTTGTGGTAAGGGTTTGTTTGAGAATTCAAAAGTTTTAGACAATATTTTAACCTGTTCAAAATTTATTAAATAGTGTTTTAATTAATTAATTACATATTTATATTTTCACAAATTACCAGAACATTTAAAGTGGACCTGATCTGTGTCTGTGCCACACCCATTGTCAGGTGTTTGACAGTAAGACAAGGGGCTAATCCATCTATCCATTTTCTTTTGCCGCTTATCCTCACGAGGAGTGTTGGAACCAATCCCAGCTGTCCATGGGCGGGAAGCGGGGTACACCCTGAACTGGTTGCTAGCCAATCGTAGTGCACATAGAGACAAACAGCTACACTCACAATTACACCTCGGAGCAATTTAGAGTGTCCAATTAAAGAGGGGCTAATTTGATATGCAAAATAAAAGAAGGGTTAAAATGGAGCTAATATGGACCTGTATGTGAATGTCTATGCTGCACACACAACGGGCCAATGGTTTGACCCAAGATATTGTAATGGGAGATGTAAAGTAGACAGAATTTGTGTTGCTAGGTGTTTGCTGATAAATACTATGATGTGACACATCAACAAACAAACACACAAGGTCCACTTACTGGTCAATTTGACCTACAGCGTAACAAAAGGACTCAAGTGGACCGTGTGTGTGTGTGTGTGTGTGTGTGTGTGTGTGTGTGTGTATACAAAAAAAACATTTGTTACTGCACACATACACACAAGGTCCACATTACGCCTCTTGTTATGTCATCTTTTTTTTTTTTTTAAACATCGATCAATTTGACCTGCGACATAACAAGAGGATTAAAGTGGACCTAATGTGTTGCCACACACACACACGCTGGCATCAGATACTGGTCCCTTGCGTGTCGTAGTCATATGCCTGATGGCAGCCAGCCCAACAGAGCGGCAACCCTATCTCGCGGACCCCCACGCCTCGAGCTCCAGAATAGTAGAGTCGGGGACACAAACAAAATAGCGGCACAATCTCACCTTCAGGCTTTGGCTAAATTTAAGTTTGCTGGCCTTTGCCTTTTTCAGTGGGTGCCTTTGGCTTCACGGAGCATGACAAAAGTGCGCCTCAACGCTGGCATGCCCACGCTGCCGTGACGTGGGTTCACACACACACACACACACACGCCGACGCATGCCGACAAAGATAAGCTGCGCAGAGCACACTCGGTGAAAGCACAGTTGCATAAAAGGAGTCTATATCGGGCTGAGTGTGAGTGGCGAGGTGTTAAATGCTATTTTATGTAGATGATACTATGATATTGAGTAATAAAGCATCGATTGATCAGGTATCCAATCACTCAAGCTTATTACAGATTTCATCTCATTTACTTCTGTAGTAGAATTCCAAAAGTGAAACTCATATAACACGTGCATGTTCATTCCCCCAACCCAGCGGTGTCAAACTCATTTTTCTCGCGGGGCACATTGTTGTTCCGGTTTCCCTCAGAGGGCCGTTATCTCTGTGGAAAAAAAAAAAAAAAAATGTAATCATCTCATCATATTTACATCATCAATTTATGAACTAGTTTTGGAATCGGAAATCAAGGGTAATGTGTTTTTCAACTATTCACATTTGGTAACACAAAAATGCTCGTCAAATCTCGACATTATCATTGGTGTTATATGACAATTCAAAATTTTGGTACAGATTTTTACAAGAATCATGGAAAATTGACACTCGATTTGGCTTTGCGGGCCACATAAAATCATGTGCCGGGCCAGATCTGGCCCCCGGGCCTTGACTTTGACACCTGTGCCCTAACCCTATTTATCAACCAGGCAAAGTGATAGACAAAAGTTTCTCATTCCCAATGCTGCCCGAAATAGAGACAGCAGTCCAAATTAAGGCAAATTAAAAGCACAAACAAAAAAGTACAAATTCAATAAACTGAAGTATCAAAAGCGGAAAAGGAATATCAAAAGGGCAATTTTTACCAAGTTTCTTTTGTTTCAAAAAGTGATTTTGCTCATTTTCTATATTCAGTAATATTCCAGAGTGCCACATTGTCAGCTCTTGAGTGCCCGCCCCTCACAGAGAGAAAGCAATAAAGCATGGTGGAGAAAAATAAAGGCGTGCAGATCGGAGCTTCCGACCGACGTGGTCGCTATAGCGCGAGCGCGCCATCCTCACGATGCGCAAAAGTCCCACGCCGATTCGGTGGGATATATTCCAGGATATTTTCCATATATTTGGTGGACACGCTCAGAGCAAGTGAAAGCAGGGAGAAGAGCTTGATTTAAAAAAAAAAAAAAAAAAAAAAAACAACCACGTGGCACTTCGGACTGCATGAAATCAACATCAACAGGCCGTGGTTCTCGGGCAGCCCCGTGTTTCTCCAGCCTGACATTCCTCGGGCCCACAGAGATTTTCACCGCCGCGTCCAAGCCTGGCATCCGGCCGAGACTCCCCCCCCGCCAAACCCCTGCCTGGAAACTCCTGGCCTTCTTGCAGTAGTAGTGGGGAGGGGGGGGGGGGGGTTCACAGCGAGGTCTTGTTCTCAGACAATAACACGCCTGTTCTCTCTCTCTCTCTCGGTCTCCCTTCAGGATGACCATATGCGACCTGTACAGCATGCCCCGCGTGGCGGAGCCCGTGTGGCTGACCATGATGTCGGGCGCGTCGGAGAAGAACCACCTGTGCAGCCTCTTCATGCGAGAGTTCTCGCTGCTGATGGAGCAGGCCTCCAAGAACCAGTTGAGTGGCGCCCCTGTATTCGGTCCGACTGGTTTTGACGCCCGCCCCCGTCCCTGGCGGTCACAAATTGCTTATTGTCACCCTGGCAAAAGATGCCGATGTGCTTTGGTCTTTGTCAGTTGGTAGCACAGGCCTAGAATTGATTACAAGCTGACATATTCAGTGCATTAGGTGCAAAAAATTTAGCCTATATAATCCATCTCGTCGCTTAATTGAGATGTGGCCAATATGTCAATTGGTTAAGTTGACAAATCTTTTTGTGACGTGTCACTTTGTGTCTCCACGTTCCTATTTACCATATGTCTCTTGCCTTCGTCACGGCAGTCGCGGCCGCGTATCCTCACAAGGGTCGCGAGAGTGCTGGAGCCAGTCCCAGCTGTCAACGGGCGGGAAGCGTGTTACACCCTGAACTGGTTGCTGGCCAATCACAGGGCACATAGAAACAAACAACTATTCACACTCACTATCACACCTAGGGGCAATTTAGAGTCTCCGATGGATGCATGTTGTTGGGATGAGTGCCTGGAGAAAACCCACGCAGGCATGTGAAAAATATGCAAATGCCACACAGGCGGCGCCATGATTTGAACCTCGGAACTGTGAGGCAGTTGCTTTAACCAGTCATCCACCGTGTAATCCCTGATATTCTTTTTCCATTTCATCGCTTTTGGAGAGTTTTATTTTCAATCATTTTTTATCCTTTAAAAGAAGTTTTTTTTTATTTTTCCCAAAAAATTTTTCAGTAGAAAATACATTTTCCATATTTTTCACTGGAAAATTAGGCAGCTCGGTGGAGCAGCTGCAAAGCAGCAACCTCAGAACTGCCTCACAGTTCCCAGTCCCGGGTTCGATCCCGGCCCCGCCCGTGTGGAGCTTGCATGTTGTCCCCGTGCCTGCGTGGGTTTTCTCCGGCCACTCCGGTTTCCTCCCACGTCCCAAAAACACGCAACATGAATTGGACACTCTAAATTGCCCCTAGGTGTGATTGTGATTGCGACTGTTTGTCTCTATGTGCCTTGAGATTGCCTGGCAACCCGTTCAGGCTGTACCCCGCCTCCTGCCCGTTGACAGCTGGGATAGGCTCCAGCACTCCCCTGAGCCTTGTGAGGATAGGCGGCTACAAAAATGGATGGCTGCAAAGTTACTGCATCAGATTTCTTTTCAGAACAGTTGATGCAAATGTTTCTATCTCATGAGAAATAGCTTATTTTCCCCTCCTCCCTCAAACTTAATGAAGTTATACAATTATATCTTCTTGATAACATTTGTGCGGCATAAATTGAGCGACACGTGACGAACTGACCACTGCTTCGGAGTGGAGTCATGGGACAGGAAAGGAAGTAGACGCTTGTTTAGAATCATGCCGCAAGAATGTGTGTGCGTGTGTTTGAAAATGTGCCTACGCACATTCGTGTATTCACTGTCCACTTTCGACCTTTTCAACTTGTGATAAAGCCCGGCAGGCGCCTGCTTGCTGGCGCTGCGTTCCCTTCTGCTCACTCCTTGTCTCCCTTGCGACGTCGGCAGGTTCCTCCCGGCTCTGCTGACGGCTGTCCTGACCAACCACCTGGCCTGGGTGCCCACGGTCATGCCCAACGGCCAGCCGCCAATCAAGATCTTCCTGGAGAAGCATTCGTCACCCAGCGTGGACATGCTGGCCAAGACGCACCCGTACAACCCGCTGTGGGCGCAGCTCGGTGAGAGATGTGAATGTAGAATGTATTTCATATTGCATAAACAATATAAAAAAACAAAGAATGTCAGTCAGAAGCACACCGACCTCATAAAGGTTCCATCTGATGGTTGCACTCTACTAGTGGGGAATGGATTAACACCTTTATCTAAAGCTACATTTTTAAAACATGTCTAAGGGAAATCTACTTTAAAAAAAAAATTGTATAATTTCAATGAAAAGATGATACTTAATTAAAAAAAATAATGAAAAATGTAGTTTATTCCAATTTGGACATAAAAATGTGCCAAAGTCTAGTGACTGTTACGCAAAATGTTTTCAAAATCTGTTGCAAAATATAGTTGGTTTAAAATGTGCCAAATTTCATCACAAAAAGCCAAATTTGTTATATAATGTGAAAAATTACAAAATACGGGATAGTATTGTTTTAAAACTTTTTTCATATATTTTGTTGGAAATGCGTTGATTTTTGCTACAAAAGGCGTGGCTACTTTCTTTATGATACAGTGAATGTAGCTGCAAAGTACAATGAATATTGTTTCCATGAATATATATCATGTGTGTGTATGTTGCAAAATCTGGAAAATAGTTATCATTACGAAAATAGAAACCATTAGCTATTTCATTACAATTAAAAAAAAAAAAAAAAAATCAAGCGGCATGTTTATGTTCTCAAAATGTGATCATGAGGACACCAAGTGGCGAGAGCCAAGAACACCATTGCATTCATGTTTGGGGGAGGAAAACATTGTGTGTGTTATGCGGGAAGGATAAAAGAAAGAAACTTAAAAAATAAAAAAATAAGACGCTGACATTTTGCTCACAGGCGACCTGTACGGCGCCATCGGCTCTCCGGTGCGCCTGGCCCGCACGGTGGCGGTGGGCCGTCGTCAAGAGCTGGTGCAGCGCCTCCTGTACGTGCTGACCTATTTCATCCGCTGCTCGGAGCTGCTGGAGACGCACATGCTGGACAGCGCCGAGGACGAGGCCATCGTCATGCCCGGCTCGCTCATCACCACCTCGCTGCGCAAGGGTGAAGTGGAAGAGTCGGACTACGTGCTCGTGACCGTGCACAAGCCCGGCGGCGACTACTTGGCGGAGAAGGAGGGCGAAGACGGGGACCGGTGCCAAGCGACCGGGACTCTCCAGGACGAAGTTTGTCGGACTTCGGAGGAACCCGAGGGGCCTCACAAAGAGTCCGTCGGGCCGCTGAGCGCCGAGGCCCGGGTGGAGACGGTGCTCCCCGTGGGCTCGTGCTCGCCGAGAAAACGCGGACCGGACGAGGGCCTGGGCGGGGACCCTGTCGGAGACCCTATCGGGGACCCCCAGCTTGGCTTCCCCCTGGAGAAAAAGCCTCCGGACAAGAACGTCCCCCCGGGAACCGGCACGTCGGGCCCGATGTCTCTCATCCTTCCGGAGGAGGCGGGCGGCAAAGTCACCTTCCTCATCGGGGACTCCATGTCGCCCGAGTCGGACACCGAGAGCCGGCGGAGGAAGGTGGAGAAGGAGATGATGAAGCACAGGAAGCTCCACCATCTCCCGACGCCGACGCCGGAGGAGTCTCCGTCTTTGCAGCGGGTGTCCAGCAAACTTCCCCAGTGGAACGCCAATGCTCCGGATTATAGCCACTTCGACGAGTACTTCTGCCCAGAGAACCCGGTGGAAACGAGGACAATAGACGACGTGGCCAAGCGGGAGGAGGCCGCTGGCGCCACGGCCTGTCTTCTCAAAGACCTTCTGGATCCATCGGGGCCAGGGCGTGACGTCCAGAGCGCTGTCGACCAAGCGAGCGACTTGTCGGACCCCCACGGGAGGTGCAGGTGCGCCTCCACGGACTCGTGCGACAAGGGACTCGTCCTGCCCGTACCCGTCATCCACCGCTGCCCGGGCAATGGCGGAGTCGGCGGTGAGGACCAAAAGTGCAAGGTGGCGCTGCTCAACGACTGGGAGATTCCGCGCAATGAAAGCTCGGACAGCGCGCTGGGCGACAGCGAGAGCGAGGAGACGGAGGACTGGCAGGAGGAGGTGATGGTGCCTTTCCCCGGGTGAGTAAGCATATTTGCGGTTCGGGATTCGCAAATTTAATCGGCAGTGGATTTTTGTTTCCTCGTAATTCATGGAAATCTAGCAATCCATTTTTTTTCAGATTTTTTTTTTTTTTTTTTTTTTTTTCCCCCCCCATTTTTCTCAGATTTTTTTTTTTTTAATATCGGCTCACTTCCTCCTCAAGAAATGTGTACAGATCAACGACAAAATTATAGGTTTTAAAAAAAATCGCAAACTTTTTGCGAATATGTAGTATTTCTCCCTATGCGCGGAGGGAAAACTTCACTCTTACCGTATGTGATTAATATTTAGAAAATATACATGAGTTTACAGTAATCATTTATAGAAATGTGTGTGATGTGTAAAAAAAAAAAAAAGTTAATGTATTTCCAAATATTTCATGCAAATAAGAAAACAAAAATGTTTCTTCTGAAAAGGTGATCAATAAAATATTTGTAATTTAAATATATTTCAAAATGGAAAAAAAATTGATATTGTCAAAATATGTTCAGATATCATTATAGTATTATTATATTGGACTATAGTATATACATATAAACTTATTGATGTGCTGTTCGTCCTGGCAGCTCCAAGCTTGTGGAGAACTACTCCAAGCCGACTATCGCCAACTTCGGCCGCTCCCTGTTCGGCGGCTACTGCCCCACCTACGTGCCGGACTTCGTACTGCACGGGATGCCCAGCGACGACAAGCTACGGCAGAGCCTCATGGCCGAACTCACGCACGCCGTCCAGGTAAAGGAATTACGTTGGATTACCCCCGGCAAGTGGTTCTCAAGATTGGGTCCATAAAATAGTTTTGAATGAATTATATCTGATTTTCGTCTTCTATCATAATGTGATGACATTTCTTTTCATTCCTTCGGTATTCGAAGGAATGAGTTAATTACAACGGTGTAATGGCGTTGTTGTACGCAGCATCCGGTACTGGACGAGCCCATCGCCGAGGCCGTGTGCATCGTGGCCGACACGGACAAGTGGACGGTGCAGGTGGCCAGCAGCCAAAGGAGAGCCACCGAGGTGGGCAAGCTGGGCAAGGAGGTGCTGGTGTCAAACCTGGTGTCGGGACTGCTGCACTCCACGCAGCAGCTCTACAAGCTCAACATGTCACCCAACTTTGTACGTAACGCACAACACAGTGACTCCTCCGAATTCCCATTTGTACACGCCGTAATTTGGCCAAAATAATCAAATTGAATTGTGAAAAAGCTTGAGAATTAAATTCTGTGAAACCTAAAATAAAAAAAAAAAAACTTGAGAAAATATTGAGACACTAAATCTCGTGAGAAATCTACTGAGATCAACAAATCTATTCGGACGTCGACAAATTCCATGAGAAATTTCTCAACAATGTCTCAACAGTCAAGTAAATCTTATGCCACCTCGCAAATCTTGCAAGATTCAAGCAAGTCCTGTCACTCTCTCTCTCTTGTAAGAAAATGCTGCAAGACTTCAGCAAATCTGTGGACTTCGGTGAATCTTGAGAAATTTGCCCAATCTGAAATTTTTGAAAATTTCTATAAACCAGTTAAAAAAAAAAAAAAAAAGTTGTCAGAAAATGTCATCGGACTCAAGCATATTTTGTGAATTTAGAAACAGTTGTGAGAATCCAGAAAATCTCATGAAATTTTAACACATTTTGTTAGATTTGAGAAAATGTCATGAAACCTGTAAAAACAAAAACGGGATTTAAGATAAATTAGCAAGACTTCAACAAATCTCGTGAGAATTTATAAAATGTTCTCTGATTCCATATTACCACGTGACACTTTGGCAAAACTAGTGAACCCTTAAAAAAAAAATCTACTGAGACTTGAGCAATGCTCGTGAGACTTTTTCTTGTCTACCAAAATGTTGACAGTGTGAATTTTAACTGCTCTCGTCTCCCCCTCAGTGCATCATGCATCTGGAGGACCGCCTGCAGGAGATCTACTTCAAGAGCAAGATGCTGGCCGAGTACCTGAAGGGCCAGAAGAGAGTCCACGTCAAAGAACTGGGCATGGTTTTAGGGTGAGCACCCAGTGTTTTTTTTTTTTTTTTTTTATTGTGATTACAATGGAGGAAGGGGAAAAAATGAGGTTCGTCGTTAACTTGGATTCAACTTTTAAGGTCGCAAGGATGAATGAGTAAGTCAGTGAGGAAGTATTAATGTAGTAGAACGTAAAACTATGTAGCCACTTTTACCCCACCCTGTATTATTATCAAATGACGTCTTTTTTTATTATTATTATTTTTTTTAATCAATTTCAGAATCGAATCAAGCGACCTTCCACTTCTGGCCGCCGTGGCCAGCACTCACTCGCCCTACGTGGCCCAGATCCTGCTGTGAGGGCGACGGAACGCGTCTGGGCTTCCATTTTTTTCTCCCCCCTTTTTTTTTTTTTTTTTTTTTTTTTTTATGGACCTCACACACTGATGCTGCTGACAGATGCAGTGCCCGATCGTACCACAGGAGGGTACTATTGGGCAATAAAAGAAGAGCGTCTTCTTCGAATGTTTGTTTTTCTTTTTCTTTTTTCTTTCTTTTCTTGGACACCAAGCCAAAGACTTGACTGCCAAAGGAGTGTTAGGATCACGCTGAAAAGAAACTGAATTCTACACCACGAGAGGGAAGTCAGAATCTTATGAGAAGTAAAGACAATTTTTTTGAAAATAAAAATTTATTTTGGTGAAGAAAAAAAAAATTTTCAATCCTCCTGAATATGTACAAATATTCTTTTCATATTCATTTTTCTCAAAATCATAGGAATCCCCCCCCAAAATCCACTTTTTTTCTTGAAAAGATACTTCTATTTATTGGATATGCAATTTCAAATCTTTTTCATGAAAATGTGCAACTTTTTAACCATAATATACAAATGTATACAATTGTATTTCTTTAAAAAAAAAAGATGTGTTCTGAAAAGATCCTGTTTTTTTTCCCCAAATGCTAAACTTTTTACCCCCACGAAATACACAAGCTTTTTTTTTTTTTTTTTTTTTTTACAAAAAATTTTAATATATTTACATAACATGGAGCTTTACTCATTTGTTTTGTCAAAGATTAGTGACTCTCCCACACAATAAATACAAATCTTTTTTTTTTCTCAAATATACTGTACAACTCAAAATTTTGTGACTTTTTTTTAATATATCTACTATTTTTCTGAATTTTTTTCCTTATGACCACTTTTTTTTTCCCCTCATGACAACGTGACTTTGTATTTTTATTATAAGTTCTCAAATCAGCGACTTTATTCTTGAATCATTTTTGACTTAATTCCTGGAAGATTTAAACTTTAATCTGGTAATGTCTTTTTTTTTTTTCTTTAATTTTTATAGATGACGTGGCCCTAACACTCCTTGGTACTCGATAAACTTTAAATGCCGAGAAATACGCTTTGAGGAATCGATGTTGTTCTTTTTTATTTTTTTTTTTGTGTACAATCTGCAACAAGCCAGTCTGTGGAAAGTCTTTTGAAAAAAGGATGCCAATTATTTCTTTTTTCAAAGCCAAACTTTGACATTTTCACCCTTCTGTTTCGACACAAATTTACCACAACGAACGTGTTCAGGAAATTTCCAAAGACTACCTCAGATCCTCTTCACAAGAAAACGCTGAGGTCATTTATTAAAAAGTGAATTCTAACTCTAAAAAAAACAAAACTTTGAACTAATTTTTTTTCTTTCTTCCTCCTGTCTTTGAATCATCGATGTGTCCATTTTACATCCAAAACAAAAAATGCTGAATATTTTCACACTTTTTTTTTCTACCATGTTTACGATGCGGAGTAACTGCGACACGATGTAGGAAAATCAACAAAGGATTTCTTCTTCTTTTGTTTTTTGTTTTTTTAACAGTGCTTTCATTGTTTTTGTCTTAATGGGAAATGTTGACATAGACGCAGGCTTCCAAACACCCGCTAACGTCGACTTATCGCTTCCGTGATAAAGCTGCCCTTTGTTTATGACTTAAGTTATTTTTTTGTGGACTGTACAATTCATTTCCATATATTTATACCTTGTAAACAATTTTCTCCTAAGAAATAAATCTTTTTTTCCCAATTTTATGGGAATGTGCAATAAAGATGCAGACATTTGAACAGAAAGAGGTCTCTGTTTGTTTATTATATTTTTACAATTGTTACTTTGGTGTGAACTATTTTTTAATCATAATAAAAATGGGAAACATACAGTATTGATTTTATTACTATTTTAATATTAATATATACTTTAAAAAAATAATGTTAACCTCATATGACGATTAAAATTGATTCAAATTTGCAGTATTTTGTGAGGTTTTTTTTTTTTACATTTTCATTTTTATGAATCCTTTCCGGGTAGGTTTTGCAAATTTGCAACAGTTTTAATATAATCGAAAATTTTAAGTCCAGCGCATCATTTTTTGAAAGTATCAGATTTTTCTCCCTGCAAAATTTTATTGGGTCCAGAGAGGGTTAGAAACGCAATTAGTTTTAAATATCGCATTTTGAATTGTATCATTAGCATGATTTCAAAAATGCATACACTATAATAGTATTGAACATCTGCATCAATAAACATTTTTAAATGCACTTTTTAAAAATGGGAGCAATTCCTACAAATCAAATTGCTACATCAATATTGCAGTGCCAGTATAAATTATTTTTTAACTATCTTTAAAATAAATTGTCTTATGACTCTAATTATTGCACATTTTATTAAATAGTGTAACTGGTAAAGACGTCATATGCTTTGAGTGCGGTCATGTGAACTTTTCAAGCCACTTTTACTGCCCCCCCCCTTGCCGCCGTTATGCAATAAAACCAGCGCAGCAAGGAGTGTCTAAAAAAAAAAGTGACTCTAAACACGCTCCCTTCCTTGTCTTGACACGATTACGCAACAATGTATGTCGACGTCTGAAAACACGATAAAGTTGCCATCATAAAATTGTCATTTATTCGCGTTTTGGCTTTTATTCCGGTCGTCAGATTTCACTTCACTTTTAACAGCTCCTGAAAGTGTCAGTCGCCAGTGATGCCTTCAGGGACTGCGTCAAACTACGCGCAGTTCGGTTTTTTGAAATAAAACGTGCCGTGTTTGTATTTTAAAACGATAAAAACGGGTATTTACTTCTATTGAAAATTTTTAAATGCATAAGAGTGGATTGAAATATAAATTACATTATTTTATTCGAGACAAGTCGCCGTTCTTCGCCATTTGTTTCCTCCCCGTCCACGTGTACTTGAACGCAGCGTCCCCCCTGCCTGGCAAACACGAATGTCGTCACTCGCCACATTTGCTCCTTTCTCCGGGAGGAGGGGACCAAAATCTCCACCGTTCCGATGGAACTCGCGGCGGCAGCGGTCGAGATGGACCCACGGAGCCCGTGACGCACCGGATACAACTTTGTGACACTTTCAAACGGATACCGGCGCTGTTTTTTTTTTTTTTTCGTTTTTGGGGGTGCATTTTGAACTCGTCTTTTTGGCGTGTTTTGTCGCTGAATAAATTCTTCGTCCATGCACGCCCGGACGAGGGCGAGCTCCACCGCGGGGAGGGGATGTGACACCACCCGAGGCTTAAAGATCGACTAAAGAGGACGGAAAAGTCCCTCCCAGGTGGAATTCGACGTTATGAAAATGACCGGTGCGATGGAAAGTGCTTTCAAACTGGCGCTGAGGAAGCCGCCCGCCCTGCGGACGGCAGAGGTACGTGAATCCATCGCCCCTGTAAAGTAGCACATCGGCTTTTTTCTTTTTGCCTTGAAAAGTTAGCTCACAACTTCAAGGCTGCTTACTCGTTTTGTCACCAGGTGACGTTAAATAAACAACAGTATATAGTATAAAATTGCAGAGTTAAATTGTTTAAACTACTCCTACGAATCCGGAGTGGCACGTAACTTTGTGATGGTCGTCGCCACGCTGACGCTGTGGCGAACCGCGAATGTGAACTTACGTCAAATACGTTTGTGATTTCTGAATGTCCCTGAAGGACACACCTGACCACCCAGAGTTAAAAAGATAAATTATGTTATTAGGGCCCTGGAGGCCACACTCGAACGTCAATAGTTATAGTATGAGCCCATATTTTTATAAGACCCTTCCTGAAGACGAAAGATGACTCAATTGTATCAAAATTGTTAGATGTGAGAAGAATCTTAAAGATTTTGGTAACGTATCGAAATCCGAGCAAGTCAGCTATTTTGGGCTAAAAGTTCTAATGGGCGATGTTTCTCGTCCATTCTCGGGCAGCCACAATTGTGAACCACCCCCCCAGGGGTTATTGTGCCATTTTATAGTGAGATTACAAGAGAGCGTGCATCTTTGACAGCCCCAGTGCATTGTGGGTCCCATGACAGCATCAATGTCTCTTTTGGGACGCTTGTGTGACTGACCTGTGGTACTTTCAGGTTTCCTCCATGGCAGTGCAGTAATAGTGGAGCAAGCAATTTTTTTTTTGGGGGGGGGGGTGTCATAAAGGGCCTATTTGACGCCTCTTGATCCCCTGTTTGTTTTGCGTCCGCGTGCCAGCCAGAAAGCCTCTTTCACGCCATCCATAGAGCTCTTTTTGTGCGCCCGTGGGACAAACCAAAACAACCGCCGACGAAGGCCAGAAGAGCCGATTCGGGCGTTCTTGCCCCGTCCGCCTGTGTCATTTCTGAAACGCAACTAAAACCTCACAGGAAGCGTGATTTAAAACTCATTTTTTAAAAAAGAAAACATTTGATTGCCAACTGTGGGCTGGGATCAAAGTTCCAATCTGTAAATTTCAATTTCAGTTCCACACACTTAACTAAGGTGCAAGAGTCTTGTCAAGACCGAACGATGTGCAATCAAAAGTGTTCCACGATAGCTGTGTTCAAAGGTCCAAATTCAGCAATATTTCTTCTCCCATCTCGAATAGTCACAAATCCAAATGTGGTTTTTAAAATGATTATTGCGCTTATCAGAGAACCAGAGAATGATAAGCGCAGTCCAAGATGGTCGGCTAGGGTGCGGTCAAAGGTGTGAAATCTGTACAACATATCCATTCTCGAGCAGCCTCATTTCTGCACAAATTTACTTCTTTAATCTTTGGGGGTTATCGTTTGATATTGGAGCAAGAATCCTGGTAATATTTGATAGAAAGGGAAACAATGCAAGATATTCAAGGTGGGAGGATCCAATGATCCAATCACTGATTTGTTTCTCGTCCACTTTCGAGCAGTCACGGTTCTGAAATTTAAATCAGGGTTGCTCAATGCGTCGATCACGATCGATTGGCAAAAAAAAAAAAAAAAAAAGACGTCTGCCGTATTTTTCTGATCTTTAGCTGACTGCGCATGTGCAAACGACGACACTAAGTACAGCAAAACACGCTAGTCAGCGAGTTCCCCCACCATTTTAAGCCCTCGCCTTTTTATTAAAGTAATATTATCAAACATGAGTATGGATGCCGGAGCGAAGAAGAAGACAAAAACGTATCACTTTCATACGAAATGGGAAGCGGACTTTTTTTTTTTTGTCCCCATGATGTCATTTTCGAAATGCGTTTGCCGCATCCGCCAGTGTAGTGAAATGTGGAGTGGCATTTTCGGACTGTTCATGACAAATACGACACCGACATTCCGCCGAAAAGCGAGCTGAGAATGAGAAAAGTGAACGGAGTAAAAATCCCAACTGGCCGCACAGCAGTCACTTTTCAACCGTCAGAGTTGAACAGCGAAAGCCGCCATTCGTTCCGGGTTCGTCACATCATCGTTAATAACAAGAAGTCCTTCCAAGACGGAGAGATGGTAAAAGAGGCATAGCTGATTCGTTTTTCCCACCTTATAAAAATAAGGTGGAAATATTATCTGCAAAAAAAAAAGCTCTACCGCTGTCATGGAGTACAGTTGCACGGTGTGGAAGGACAGCGGAGATTGTGAGTGTTTCTCACTGCAGTTTGACAAAACCATTGATGTGAGCTCAAATGTGCATTTTCATTCGTGTGGCGTTTAGTGAGCATCAACGGGAACTCAGATAGTTACAAAAAATATTTATAATTAATTACGTTGTGTTGTGCAACAATGGCTCATGCGGTTATGCAAAAGAATCCTCAATATACTTTGAAATAAAGATGTTTTGTATTTTTGTAGTGGGTAGATCTTTGTGACTTGGTTTATCTATTTCATTATTGGTCATTCTAAAAAAAAAAAAAAGACCCACCCCCCCATCCCCCATCACGAGAGGCTGCCTGCTTGAAAAGTAAATCTTGGGGTAAAGAAATCTGATTTAAAGCGTTTGCTTGAAATATTTTTCTGAAGTGATCGCAGTAGCTGATAATCATGTATCAAACCACTTCATATTTCTCGTCCACTTTCGAGCCGTCACTATCCTCAAGTATTTTTTTTTTTCCTCTCAATTTCAAATCGAGAATCCTGTTGATTTGACATCCATTTATGCAGCTCGTGACTCTGAGCTAAATTAAAAGGTACACGATCGTCCTCATCCAATCTCGAGCCGTCGACATTTCGGAGTGAATCTTACTCCCGATCGTTTGGGGATTCGCGCTCGTGTTCAGTCATGCCGGCGGAAGAACCCTGTTGATTTTTATTGCCGTGTGCTTGCAACAAACCTTCCCACCCGTTCTCGAGCAAGATTCTGAATTCATCCAAATTTCAGGGGAGTCACATAAGGATTCTGTTGATACGCAATCCATAATGTGCGCGCGTTATCACCGCGTCCATTCTTGAGGAGCCAAAATTTCTTTGGAGTGGATTTCGGCCCAAGTCGTGTTCATTTTGGATTCAGTTTAGGATAACTGGATTCAATCATCAAATCAATCACTTTTTGATTGTTATCCACTCTTGAGTAGCCACAATTGCGTGCATGAAAAGTTTACGTTCTTAGCAACTTTATGACTCTGTGGTTAGGTCATGCTGTTGACTTCAAAAATGTAAAATTTATGTAAGCGTTCCAGCAGCGTTTCCGAAAAGCAAACCTGTTTTGAAGCATCAGGAAGCGTCCGCGCCGCGTCGCACCCCCCCGGCTATTGTTTGAAAGCAAACACGCCGCCACTTCCTGCGGGCACCCGGTCTCGGGCCGCCGTGCTGTCGCTAGGCGCGCGTCACGGCGGGGCGCATGCGTGGCTGCTCATGTCTGTGTGCGTGTACATTCCGTGCGGCGGAGCAGGCGTGGACAGGCACAAGGCCCTTTTGCGTGGAATGCGCAAAGAGGCTACAGGTGGACTCACCTCACATAGTTTAGTCAACCAATCACAGTCAAAGTAGATTTTTCCATACGCTCATTTTTTTGTGTTCAAACTGGGAATGGCAGTAAATGTGATAGTTCGTTAGGCGTCTTTCTGTCTTTCTGGATCACGCCCAACCGCTATCGCACCAACGTCAAAAGCTAAGCAGAGCTGCAGTGTTGTCGGATGAGCCGATTTAAGGCCGACGTCAGCCGTGTACGATTGCGCCGATCCAACATAACCCAGTTTTTGTTTTGCGTTGCCTGCGCGAAGACCAAAGTGAGCCGCTATCAGGTGTCACGCGTTCCCGAAAGGGCCGCCTCCTCGCAATAAAAGTGTCACTTTCTCGCCAGACGTGTCCTAGATTGTTGCTGCGTGTTGTCGTGCTTGACGCCCCCCTCGGTTCCCCCCCGCCTCGGGCGCTCTCGTCCACCTGTGATGTAAAGTGGGTCACTAGATGGAATACTTCCCTCAAGGCTTTTGGAGGAGGAGATGAGCACAGGTTGCGCAAACCAGACAATGACGTCGTCTGACAACGTTCTTTATTGATTTTTTTTGTTTTTTTTTTTTACGCAATTTCCTTCACGATAAGACGGCTGACTCACATGAGATTTGATTTCGGGTGGTCTGTGGCGATATTTACACTGTAGAGAAGGTCCACAGTCAATTTTGTTGTACTTTACCGGAATATTGTAAATAAAGAAAATGTGTACAACTATGGGATCAATAGATGCTGTAGTATTGATAGTGCAGCGATGATCCATCCGTTTTCTTTGCTGCTTATCCTCACGAGAGTCGCGGGGAGTGCTAGAGCCTATCCCAGCTGTCAATGGGCGGGAGGCGGGGTACACCCTAAACCGGTCGCCAGGCAATCGCAGGGCACATGGAGACAAAAAGTCGCACTCACAATCACACCTAGGGGCAATTTAGAGTGTCCAATTAATGTCGCATGTCTTTCGGGATGTGGGAGGAAACCGGAGTGCCCGGAGGAAACTCACACAGGCACGGGAGAACATGCAAACGCCACACAGGCGGGGCCGGGATCGAACTGTGAGGCCAACGCTTTACCAGCTGAGCCCACCGCGCTGCCCACCTGCTTTGATTATATTCGACTATTTCAAAAAGTAACATATTTGATACAGGGATGCAATGATTAAATTGGAATAAAATGTAGACTCAGGGCAAAACGATTACTCTAAGAAGATAATTATTATTTTAAAATGGAAGATAATTATAATTTATGTATAATTTAGGTAAGCACCAATCAGTGCAATGTGTTATCATCGACTTTCGAGCAGCCCCAATTCCGATTGCATCCAAAGTCCAAACTCCCAGCGGACACTCCTTCAACCTTTGCGCCATCGTCGTCCTTTGAGCAAGTCGGCGCAAGAATCCCGTTGATTTCAGTCCGCGTCATTTTGCGGCTTCAGTTGCTCAAGCACTCGACCTGACAGGTTTGAAAGGAATGCGCCCCGCGTCGCCTCCGGAACGCCAGGAATGCGACGGCTGCATTCCCAGAACGTTTCCTCCCAAAACAATGAGTTGTTACAGAAGACAAAAGTAAAGTTTCCTGCCGCAGCTGTTGCGGACAGAATATTATATGTTGTTTTTGAAAATTGGATGACAAACAGGAAGTGAATGGCCCTGACTCAGTTATGTTTTTTTCACAGCTGTGCTGGTGAAAAGTTGGATAAATTACATTACGTTAGTAGATTTTTGCTGAACAACTTCCAGGTATGAAAGCACAGTCCCGGGTTTCCCTGAATTTCTGCTATTTGACTGTCTTTGAATGTCATTTGTGTATGAATTTTCTTGACAATTGTAATTATTATGCCAGTATTTCTTGGAACAAGTAAAATTAGCCCGTGACCTACTTGTAGAATGTCACCACTTTGTTGCCTGCAGTACAAAGCGCATTTAATACAAGCGCATATCTTTGCTTTCAGTCCACTGGATTAATGCTAATACATCATGGGAAACGCCATAGACAGGCTAACAAATAACATTAGAGTTGTGGTATTATAAACCTAATAGTGGATATTTGAATGCACACAGTGCCTGATCGCTCATAGTATGGTAACGATATCCAGGGATGTATTCTTAATCATCTGTGAAAAACATATAACACATATTAGTGCTGTATGGACAGGTTTCCAATTACGCCATCTTGTGTGTCATAGAGTTCAGAGAATACTGGTGAAGTGTGAGTTTTTTTTCTATTGTTAATTTATCCGATTGGTCTAAGGACTGTGGTGACGTCATTGGAAAATCTATCCATTGAGGAGCTGAGATGACTCCAGTTGCAGTATATCCGTACGATTGCGATATACCGTAGTTTCCGGCCTACAAGCAGCAACTTTTTTTCAACCCTGCGGTTTATGCGGCGATGCGGCTAATTTGTGCGTTGTTTTTTTTTCTAACGGCCACAAGTGGGCACTTGAGCGGAAAAGCTAAGAGCAAGACCGGAATATATGTGCCGAGGAAGTGACTTTTGCCGGCCATGTTAGTGCTGCGCTAGCGTTAGAACTGTGCTAGCGTGTTGCTGCTGTGTTACTGGCGTGTCTCAGTGATTTTTACCAATACGTTTTTTTGTTTAGTTTTTTTTAACCAGCCCTATCAGTGCAACGGTAGCGCCAGCGTTAGCGCCTCTTTCTGTGTACCGTCTTTCTTTGTAAATATCTCGTGTTTTAATGTGGGCACTTGTGGCTTTTACACAGCTGCGGCGTATGTATGTACCAAATGGTATTTCCTTTACAAATGTACTGGGTGAGGCTTATAACCAGGTGCGCTCCTGAGCCCGGGAATTATGGTACTACTCCAGGTGGCCGAGGCACGCACACTCGATTGAGAAAATGTTGTAAAACATTACTTTACATTTTAAAAAATTGTCATTGTTGTATTCTTTTTAAGTTGAATTGCTAAGTTACACAAGGCGCTAAATAGCAATTTTTTTTTAATTTTAATAATATTGCTAAAACCCTTCATTGACGTCTACTGCCCTGTTCTCGTCAGAAACATCCTCCTACCGCTTCATTCACTCCAGCATAAAAAAAAACTCATCTAAAATTACACGGAGGGTCATAGTTTCCACCGGAGTGTGTGTGGCATGGAGATTTTGCGCGGTTTTGGCGGGTGACGCGGGCGGGCTTTCCAGTCCCGGTCGCCGGCCGGCCCTACCCCGGTTGCAAAGACTTTCCAGGTGACTTTTTCACACTTTTTTTTTTTTTTCCCTTTCGATGATGCTATCCAGCTAGAACCGCCGACTTCCAGCATATGGCAAGAATACGCATTTCCCATATTTCTTTCCACGCGTCTGCTTTTGTGCCGCTTTTTAAGCGATTTGCCGGCCGATCGCCCTCATGTGTCTTCAATTACGCCACATCGCCGGGTAGCCAGAAAGCGATGTTTGTGTGTGTCTGTGTGCCTGTGTGTGTGTGTGCTTTGTTGCTAAGAATAGCGCCTTTGTGCAGCCCAGAGAGGGGATTTAGTTGTAAGTGCTACAAGTGTTCTCGTAACCTCACATTGATGCTGCCTGTGATAACGCCTCCCTCTGCCTTTAGGAATTCAGACTTTTGAAGAAACCCAGGAGATGTCCTAATTACATTCAATTAGAAAAAAAAAAAAAACAACATTAAAGAACTTTCTAGAAGTAGCAGCTACTTCTGTGCCTCTGGCTGTGGTAGTAAAATAAACGTGATGACAGCATGATGACTTTACAGTGGGGAAAAAAAAAATGGCTTTTTTCAGACTCAAACATTTAATGGATGAAGATGAATCATTTTAGACATTTTTATTAGCATGTTGTACTGGACTGCGTTATCAGGTTGCTATGGAAACCAAAATGTAAACATGAAGCAAGCACGGTAATGTTGCAAAAAAAAAAAAAACGTAAAAATATGAGCTCATTCCAGGGAATTGATACAAGTGATGTTGGATTTTCGAACTGTGTTGGACTGCGTACGTTACCGACTCAATGGGTTGCCGTAGAAATCAAACGATAATATACGAGAAGGATCAACCATTTTTCAGCCTCGACGGGCTCCGAGGAAGGCGAGGTCTGAACTTTAGTTTACAAAAGTTGGAGTACTTGCTAGAAAGACCACGTGAAAGTTACTTCAACAGACCGCTGTAGGTATTGAAAGAAGAAAGCGAGGCAATTTTCTGTCCAGAGACCTGAAGTACTGCGTTGCTGTCTTTACCTTATTGTCCTTAAAGCTCCAGTGTCATGCCTGTAAACATTCTAAAATAGCATTCTAAAATAACATTTTTCACTTCAATCTCTATACGAAAAAATAAATATGAGCGGAGAGCGCGTCATCCATCCGCAAAGTTGCGGAAGTCTCATTCGACATCCAAATGGTAGCCATATTGCCTGCAACGCCTGTTCATTACATAACACCGGGACATTCGCCATTGAAAACACGCTGTGCCACCTACTATGGGACACGCAAGCTCTTTTCAAAGAAGAGAACATCTCACAATCGAGGGAAGTGACCGGGGCAACATTACCCGATTGTTTCGAGCCATATTTAGATGATATGTGGATCACTTCTAACTAACAACAGACTCCCAGGCAGTATGTATGAGCCAGCCCGGCCAAAGCCGTCCGCCGCGGACATAATCGAGTGAAGTTACTGGGGCAATATTATCCTATTGTTTCGTTTCAAGCCATATTTAGATGATATGCGGATCACTTCTACCTTACAACAGACTCCCAGACAGTCGCGATGAGCCACCCCGGCCAAAGCTGTCCTCGGCGCCGACGGGTACATTGATACATTTAGCATCCATACGCAGATCTTTTGTTATATTTTGAGAGGATTACGCCCCCCCCCACCCCTAAGTATTGTTTTTTTTTTTAGTAGCCGTATACACACCTACCTGTCATTTGGAACCCACGAAGCTCTTGTCCTTTCCACCCGTGCAATCCATTTTTCACAACGAACCGGGTCTTTTTGAAAAGTATGAAGAGCGAATCCATCCTCCCGAGTGTTCGAACAATATCCAGCAATACAACGAGACGGCATTTTGGCTAACACGAAGGACCAAAGCGCTACCTTCCAGCACGTAAAACTAGTATAAACCGCTTGAGTGCGCTACTGCTCTGTATGTCATTTCCTGCTTCTTCTCGAAAACAAATCCCTTGGGAGGATTTTCATGGCGGGAGTTACAAAACACTGCTTAAAATCATGTTTTGTGGTGGGGAAAAAAAACGGATGGGTCCATTCCGGCTGCCTTTTTTTTTTCACGGATAACATACTAAAAATCATGCTTTTCATGACAGTGGATCTTTAATGACCAATTTATTTTGTATTTTCATTTAGCACTCAGCTGCTAACCATCTCCATCCAAACACATCAGGCAGGCTCGTTTGTCCTCAGGCAAGTGCAAAGTTGGTCCGAAACATGGAGGAGTCGAAGGTTTATGTGAATGGTGAGGGTCGGCTATGCGGCCGAGATGTTTGTTCAAGCGACGCGCTGTGTCTTGTGTCCACAGTAGCCTCTGTGTGAACAAAATCGATTCGCACAAAGTGTTCAACAAAGCTCTTCAAAAGTCTTGAAACTGTCCAGCAAAAAGTTCCCCCATGTTAGTCTCTGAAAAGGTTCCTCAAACCTCTCCAAAAGTCCCAAACGCGTCGAATGAACCTCATTGAACTTCTGCCCTAAAGTCCAACAGTTACCCAAAATAGCTCACTAATGGCTCCTCGAACTTCTGACTTCCATCAAAGGTTCACACATTGCTGAGGGTTCTTGACATTTAACATGTATTTAATATTTATTAATTCAAATCCAGCGTATGGATAGAAGGCGACCTCTTGATGTTGAACATCAGAAATGCGTTGGGTGGGCGTCTGCGGCGACAAGTAGCTTTTTGTGTCAGCTCCAGTGACGCACGTAAATAAAATGAAATAAAGAAATAAACTCTGCAAGCGTAACATTGAGTGTGGGCCAAAACAAAGACTGGATTCTACTTCAGGGAAAAGGTCAAAGTGGTTTAATTGGACTTTTTGTTGGCAGCTGCTCATACTGGACGTGACTTGAGTGTGTCACTTTTGTGGCTGCCAGCAGGGGGCAGCATCATTGCGGCAGAGGTCCTCGCACATGTGCCGCACAGACAAAACGCAAGACCTCACTTTTGTTTGTGCCACAAATAGCAACTGCTTCAAGTGCTGCTATTTTGGGGTTTGTGATGCATTTGACGCTCAGGCTGCTTGACACAGACCAACAACTCGCGGGTACAAATTCCTTGTGTGTCTTTGACATGCTTTCTGGAAGGGGAGAGGACGCCGCTGCCTCAACGGGCTGCGTTTGAAGTCCTTTGACCTCTACAGTGGCCTGTTGAGGCAGGAAAGTACAGTCAAAGCCAGTGTGGGGATCTCCTAACTTCAGTCCAAAAACCGTTATTGTTGCTGCATCAATGGGCTGCAGTAGCAATGATCTTAAGATCCTCCCCTTTCGCCATGCCCCACAAGCTTCCAAAATGGCGACGGAACAGCACATGTTTGAAATCGATTCTCTATCGTGTATTCCAGATAATATTGGGATATGTTTTTTGCCAAGTGCGTCAGACTTGTCCAAGAGAGTTCTGCAGAGGGGTCTCAACTATTTCACGCAAGGATATGTACACGGAATTAAGATTTTGGACGGAGCAGGTCGCAATGGCAGAGTTACAGCGAAACGTTGGCGATCGATGCAAAAAAAGTTTGACGCCTCACAAACTTCATATTGAAATCCAACAGGATAAAATAGTGGACTAGTTCTGCGCATGTAAAGCAGGGGGAGTACTTTTTACTCAGAAATATCACAAGTAATATCATTGTAGTCTTTATAAGTGAGTGGGTGTATTCATTTGATTTGGCTCGTAATGGAACCCAGTGCCATGTCTTAAAAGTCTGATGTGATACAAATACGCAAATACACATTTCTTTTGCATGACATGGCACATTTACGTATCGCTAACCCCGACTCTTGGGCATAAAACATTACACACTTCATCCAGCAGGTCAGTGATACACTAACAAAGTGAAAGTTGTTCTCCTGCCATGTATAAAGCACTGATAATAATTCAATCAAACTCAGAGAAGATACTTCCCCCTCACTTACATTCGAACATACAGCCTAGTGTTTGTTGATATTGTCCACATTTAGTTGTACGTGTACTCTTCCGTCAGCCTTAATCCATCGTAGACACTTTGTCAACTGTGTTTTAGGCTTTGGAAAATGAATCAACCCAGCAGGATATCTTTCATCAGAATTGCGCGTTCCCCAAGCGCATCTGAGGACCATTTTCTTCGTAACATGAACTTTTCCAAGCGCACGCTACTGACAACCGGCATTGCTTGTGGAACAATATGGCGAAAGGGGAGTGTCAAGCCAGGGGTTAAGACAATGCGGCTATCTGATTGGCTAGTGTGGTACGAGTGATTGACAGGTCGGAACGGTCCATTAAAAGCGTGAAAGGGGGACTCAGTAGGAGCTCCTCCACAGTGACACCGCGACAGGGGGGTGCTCAGTGCGGCATTTGATTGTGCTGACTAACCCCCACTTCATGCAAGTCAGTAGGGTTCCAGTTCCTTGCCGCTGCCGAACTGCTATCACCCCCCCCCTCAAGCCACTTTCCTCTTGGAGCGTGAGATTTGCTCGGCATGAGCGGACCAACAACAACAACAAATCTCAACAATTCTCACAACTGAAGAATCACAGGACGTCAGCTATTTTGATTAGAAGTCTGCTATTTTAGCGTCGTTGAGGAAGTTTGAAGACTCTCCGTAAAACAAAGTTGTGGGCTCTATTTTGGGACCGATTAATCGACGGCGATCAATTAGCCGGGATCCCGACGGGCGCGGACCTGCTAAACGTCCGCATCCCGTCAGCCTCTTAGCGCTTTGACAGCTGGCCCTGATCGAGTGCTATTTTGGGAGCGCGACGTGCGGATGCTGTCAACCGCGTGTCGGCGGGAATGTGGCGATCGCCGTTCACGCGTCCGGAACATTCGACTCGGACGTCGTGCTTTTTAAAAAAAATTCAGCATTCATTTGAATGGAAATCAGTAATTTTTTTTTCCAAAAGTGTCAAAACCCAGTTAAATTGTGATATTCCAATTAGTCAAATGTATTCAATCATTCTAAATGATAAAATTTTACATATAATTATTTCTATTGTGTTAGCCAAATGGGTAATAATTTAGTTGCCAAAGTCATATTTGAATGTTTCGGAAAACAAAAAACATTTTTTCTGTGCTGACTTAGGCAATTATGGTTAGAGTCTGATCATATATCTGTATTTTTTTTATAGACAAATATACTGTTGTTAAAGTAAAGAGTAAAATGAATTAATAATTAAAAACATTTTTCATTTTTTGAAAGAATAAAATTGCATTGAAATTTATAGCATAAATATGGATCTTATTGATTTTATTCTGCATGTATTTTTGAACGTTGTTGTTTGTAGAAACCTCATTCTATCATTTGTTTTTGTTGTGCCAATATAAAAATTCTATAATATTAGTATTTGTTTTTCATAGGTATATTACTAAATGTATAAAAATGTACTGTATATAAATTCATAAAATTTCAATATCACTATTTACAAATCCACTTTTCTAGGTCATTGTCACAATGAAAAACTAAAAATATAAATCTGAAATATAAATATATTTCCAAGTTAATGAAAAATCTAATGTTCTTTTTTTGTTTTGTTTTTTCAAAAGGCCACCGTTTAAAATATGAAATGGATGAATACATCCATTTTTTTCTTTCCTCTCACCCTGTTTTAGGACTTGCACACCATCTACTGCCACCTCTACCACATGGACGTCCTCTCACACCTCAGGGAGCACCAGCTAAGGTCTGCAATGCTAACACACAATGCTAACTATAGCTGCTAAAGCCGGTTGAGGGAAAGTATGGCCCGCGGGCCACATACGGCCCGGCCCACCTGTTATATAAATAAATAATGAATGTATAAAGAAATGGTCATTAATAAGTTAATGTGGTGGCGAGCTGGAAAGTGTTGGCCTCACAGTTCTGAGGTCCTGGGTTCAATTCCGCCTCTCCCTGTGTGGACTTTGCATGTTCTCCCCGTGCCTGCGTAGGTTTCCTCCGGGCACTCCGGTTTCCTCCCACATCCCAAAAAACATGCGACATTAATTGGACACTTTAAATTGCCCCTAGGTGTAATTGTGAGTGTGCCTGTTTGTTTCGATGTGCCCTGCGATTGGCTGGCAACCAGTTCAGGGTGTACCCCGCCTCTTGCCCGTTGACAGCTGTGATAGGCTCCAGCACTCCCCGCGACCCTTGTGAGGATAAGCGGATAAGAAAATGGATGGATGGATGGATAGTAAATTCATGATAAACTCTAAAATGAACAAATGTGAATGAATTGTTACTTTATTATTCATATAAACACACCTTAAGGCTCCAATATCTCCTAATTTCCAAAAATATTAATGAAAATATATTCACTTGTTTTTGCATTCACTATTCATTTGTATAAGAATGAGCTTTATTGGCCAATTCAATTTAATTAAATGGCAATTACAAAATTGGGCATTTTTTAATAAATATTCAAACAATTAAAAGTTTTACATGCTATAGATTGTATTGTTAAATATTATAATATAAATATTCTGTCCTCTTTAAAAATCAAATGTGCCCCTTTAAGCACAAAGTTTGCACACTCCTGCCCTAGATGCAAATTTTCTCAAAGTTGTTGTCTTGTTTGTAGAAGATTAACCCGGCAGACAGGTTTTCAAGCATGCGGCTAAAGTATGCCCGACATGTCCGGAATGTTCCCTCAGTCGCTTCGAGTCACATGATGGCAATTAATAATTACGGCCATCACTTTTGAACCTCCCCGAAATTCTAATTGGGTCCCAAATTGTGACATCAGCCTGTGATAAACTTTAAAGATGAAAAAAAAGATCATTTGAAAAGCCATATGCTTCACTTGAATGTGTTTTGGTTGTCTCCCCCCTCAGGTCCATGTGCACGTCAGCCAGGTACGAGAGACACGAGGCCAACCACATCCTCTTCTAGTGAGTACGCTCGGAACACACCGGAAGAGATGAAAAAAGGAGACGAGGTGGGGAAGGGATAATGGATTGGATCGACAACTTCTGGCCCGTATAGCTCGTGCACCTACGTCATAAAATCGCGTAAATTTTTGTTTACGTGGCCATATTGCCGGTCAAACAAAGCATTGTTCAGTGCTAAGTCGGTTGGAGACGACACGAAAATGTCTTATAGCACGACGCCCAGAGTCTTGTCCGATACTGTTAGACATTTAGGAGGTGAAAATAAACAAAGGTATGCGGAAAAATTATATAAACCCGGCATAGAGGACCCGTATTTAATGTTGAAGTCGATGTTTTCGCTGATAGGAAATTGGACTGTGAATTCGCTTCCGCTCGTCTTGGACAACTGGATCTAAATGTGGATCTGGTGAGTCAAGTCCTTGAGATTTACATGGAAGAGTTTGAAAGTGTAGAAAAGTCTGGACGCATACAAATACTTCGTTGCTGGATCTGTTCTCATCAGGAATAAATCTCACATAGTGATGAGTTAACGGCTCATGTACACGGAAACGTGTTCGGCCACACGTTAACCTTTGCCAGAATCCACCGATTTTTCCAGCTAGTATTCAATGCAAATATCAATAATTAAATAAATGACCCCTGGTTTTACACAAACTCGCATTCATTAACTATAATTGGAAAAAAAAACGAGGACGGCTTCGTCTCCACGAAACGTACACGGAAGCGATTGCAACGACACGTTAACCTCTCTGCTGCGACAGACGGTTTATTTTCTTTTTTTGAAATACGCATTGTCCTCAAATGAGCCAACTTGGCGTTATAAATACTTTTTGGCAAATTTGAGATTGAGAAGAATAATTCCTACCTGAAATGAAACGAGCGTGTGTGTATTTTGGTCGGGCACCATCCATCACGTTTAATTGTCGAAATCCATCGATATTTTCTGGTCTTTTCATCTGGTATTCCATAGAATGAATATCTTTGAATATCTGTCTCGTCTGTTGTGACAACCAACAGCACGACAGGTCTCGGGTATTGTAAATATTCTCCTCCGGTTCAATGTCTCCCACAATGTCGAGCAGCTCTGTTTGACCGGCAATATGGCGCCGTGAAAATGGTGACGTCACGTGCACGAGCTCTATAGAAGCGAAAATCCTCTCTTCTAGCCTTTCTGGTACAAAGTTTTTTAACTGCAGAGGCAGAGTTTTGAAGACACCCCCCCCCCACAGCATTATTTACTGTCATGCAAGTGTGTAATTAACAAAATAACATTATCTCTGTTAAATAGTGTTAGGGAGTTGAGTTTCAAACTTGGAATATGATATACAAGTTTGGGTTTCAAATTGGTTGTCAAGATGGAGATGAGTTTCAAACTAGGTTTAGTTTTTCAAATTATGGTTCCAAATTGGCACGGTGTAGCAGCTGCTAAACCATTGGCCTCACAGTTCTGAGGACCCGGGTTCGGGTTCGGCCTTGCCTGTGTGGCATTTGCATGTTCCCCCCGTACCTCTGTGGGTTTTCTCCGGGGACTCCGGTTTCCTCCTACATTCCAAAAACATCCAAGATTAATTGGACACTCTAAATTGCCCCTAGGTGTTATTGTGAGTCCGGGTGTTGTCTGTCTCTGTGTCCCCTGCGATTGGCTGGCAACCAGTTCAGGGTGTACCCCGCCTCCTGCCCGTTGACAGCTGGGATAAGCTCCGGCGCTCCCCGCGACCCTCGTGAGGATAAGCGGCTAAGAATGTATGGATGGATAGGTTTCAAGACTAGACTAGGCTTTCTACTTTACGTTAGGGTTTCAGATTTGGGATTCAAACCAGGGTTTGGGTTCCAAATTAGAGTTAGGGTTTCAAGATAAGGTTTGAAAGGTGTGGTAAGGGTATCCGGCTAATCCTTAAAATTTCAAATTAGAGGTTTAAGACTGGTCAAGTAGAGTTTCGGAACAGGGTTCTTTTGAAGTTTGTCTTGTTTGGGAGGTTTACAATCAAGGTTTAAGGCTACTATATGTTTTCAAAGTAAGATTGTAAACCAGAGAAAACAATTCAAACAGTCTTCTTTGACTGAAGCGTATTGCGTCTGATGACTCTTTGGTAAAAGAGCGTGACTAAAGTTGTTTTCATCTCGTTGTTCTTCCGCAGTCCCGACAGCATCGCCAGCTGTTGGTACATCTTGCTCTCTGGATCCGTTTTTGTCAAGGAGGACATGTACCTGGCCAGGTGCTGGTGAGTGTACATTAACATTCAACCTGGGCACGCATGCGCACACACACACACACACACACACACACACGCACACACACACAAGCTTATAACAATATAACAAGGCACGGAAATGACCCCAATGTGTCACATCGACACACAACTACATCAACTCAATATATGTGCGACTGTGTACGTGCGCGTGCCCGTGCGTCTATTTGTTTTTACGGCACCATCTATTGTCATGAATGGGGTTTCCAAAACTGAGGTATGCGCAGCCCTCGGGAATGTATTATTAAATTTGATTTTGAATCAATTGTTAAAAAAAAAATCCTCACAAAATGTATTTGATAATAATAATAAAACAATTTTACTATTTTCAAAACCATGGGCGCAAAAATACCCCTCGCACATTGAATATAACAAACAGTGGTGTAAAAATACACCCCACCCATTTAATTTGATGAAATTAAAAGAATTAAGACATTAAAATTAATAAATTATTATGAAATTATTATTAAAATTATTATTATTATTACAAATTATGGTACCCCTCCCATGCCCATCACCCCATCCAAAATGTAATGAACTGTATGAATGTATGTAAGAAATAAAAGTATAAAAAAACACAAGTAAGTAGCAAATTACAATTTCTGTCAAACTCAAGGCCCGGGGGCCAGATCTGGCCCGCCACATGATTTTGTGTGGCCCGCGAAGCCAAATCCAGAGTGTCAATTTCTATGATTCTTGTCAAAATCTGCACCAAAATTTCAAATTGTCACATATCATAAATGATAAAGTTGAGATATTGCAAGCATTTTTGTGTTACCAAACGTGAATAGTTCGAAAAAACACATCACCCTTGATTTCTGATTCCAAAACTAGTTCGTAAATTGCTGATGTAAATATGATGAGATGGCTAAATATTTTTGTTTCACAGTCATAACGGCCCTCCGAGGGAAACCGGAACAACCGTGTGGCCCGCGAGAAAAACGAGTTTGGCACCCCTGTCTTAAAGGAAAAAGAACCTGTCCATTATCTTGTCCAAGAAATCCGCATAACTGATTTTCCGATGTGTCTAATTTTTGTTTTAGAGTCAGTGAAGCCGGGGTGAGCTCCACGTACACTGTGAGCGTGGGTGGGGTGTGCGGGCGGCCCGTAAATGTCGTGTGGGAGTGGTTTTTGGACATGCAAAATGACCCGAGGGTGTGTGTTGGTTCGTGGTCACAGCAGGGGGTGCTGGAGCAGGTCAAAGTCTATTGCATGTGGATTGTGTGTGTGGAATGTGTAGACCTGGGCGGAACAGTGGCTGCCCATGTGTTCCTGTGCAGCCTCCCCGCCCGGAGCCTCGCCAGCACATCCCAGGCAGGAAATGAGCAACACGCACGTAGACACGCACACACGCAAAGGCGGCCGACAGACAGAGGAGTATCAAGCGGGAGACGGCGCGCACACACACACATCCTCCTCCCTGCTAAATTTTTTTTGCGGCGTAACTTCGGATCCCTTTTTTTTTTCCCCTCTCATTTGTGGATAACATGCTGGATTTCCGTTCGCTTCTCCCGGGGAATCTCGACAAGCGGACCTGTAAAATTCCCGGTCAGTGAGTTTCAAACTTTCTCTTTACCACCGCTGCCCCACTACCCACGTCACCCTCCTCCTTCCCACCGTGAGCTGTTTCAAAACTCCCTCTTTTCCCGGCGTGTTTGGTCTTGCGCGTCTGAACGGAACAGAAATTTCCATGTTTCGATCCCAACCGCCTCCCACAAGCTCACTTCGAAGTCAAGTATAAGGGCACAAACGGCAGTGATGACATTCTCAAATTTGGGAATGTTTTTCCTCATTCCAATAAAGCATGAACAACATTGTTAATGAATGTGGCGGAAAAAAAAAAGAGAACCTCACTTTGTTTTGCAAATGACTCAAAGTTAGTGCGTGCGTGTCCGTCCTTTGTTTCTGTTGCGTTTCCGCTTGGTCCCGGTAACTATGGAAACGGTCGTCACCAAATGGTCCCGCAGCTCTTTTTGGATCGAACTTTTGAGTTAGTTTTATAATGAAATGCAGATATTTTTCTCCAGTTTATCACTGCCGTCTTCCCCAATAGAAATAAGCAGAAACACTCGACTCATACATGGCCACACATAGTCTTATCATGACGGAAATTTGGCAATTCCTCACAAGTTAGCGATAATAGCCACCACCTTGTACAATAGAAATGAGCAGGATGACTCGAAATAATGTACACTCAAAAAGTCCACAACACTGTCTGTCAGTGGTTATAATGACCCGAGAGGCGTTGCCGCATTTTGGTTCTGGATGATAACCATTACATTGGACAATAAAAATCCACCAGGCGTTTTGAAAAAATCCAGATCGCCACCTTGCACTGCTGAAATCAATAAGAAATAATCCATATTTAAAGGGGAAATCCACTGGTTTGCATTAACAATGTATCCAATAGGTCATCTAATATGTACTCCATTTTGACAATGGGATGTTAAATCCTCTCTCATTTAATAGCGAGAAGATTTTTATCGACAATTACGAATTTTCAGGAGCGCTGCCATTTTCGCAAGTGACATGACATACGTGGGCGGATGTGACATGTACCGTGCCTCAACAAAGGCTCGAATACATGGACATTTAATCCCTTTAAATGACAGTATCCACTAAGAGCGCAATCCCAAACACCTATGTGGAAATCTCATGATTGCTAAAATCTGATAAGTCCTTGCCAGTTATTCATAACAGCTACCTTACACAATAGAAGTGAGCAAGACTCTGTAGAAGTCATCCACAGAGTAAGGAAAAAAAACTACAGAACGAGCACAGAAAACTTTGAAAGAATTTCATTGTCTCTTGCATCCAAACTTTTTGACATCCTCAATAGTTGTCTTTCTTCTGAACATGCTTGCACTCTGTTTCTGTGTGTGCGCGTGTGTGTGTAGCATTGGTTTCCTCGCCGCCTGTCACGGTTTATTGCCCCGTGGTACCGCACCTGTCAGTGGACCTGTCAGGACCCCCCCCCCTGTCCCCGGACCCACTTTTGAAACTTAGCCTCCCCAACCCACCTGGAACCCACCCACAGTTACAGGTTTTTTTTTTTTTTTTTTTCTTAAGAGCGGGGCTGGAAGATGGGTGGCGGTGCTGAAACTCATCACCTGCTGAAATCTAGTATTTTCCGTGCTTCTCCACAGGCTAAGTGCTTTGAGGATGATGTATACATATCTGTTTATTCTCTAGAAATGTCAGGTTGTACAGTCACTGTGATGCGCCCACACACCATCAAACTCGCAAAAGAAGCACGAAAAATCACACACGTAAAATTTGTTAGGAGTAGAAATACATAGATCTTGAAAGACGTTGCTTAGTTTGTATAGTCTTGACTAGTGTTTCCTCCAAGCTGCGCCACTGCCCAATTGCACACTTGTCGCACACTCTCAACGCATATGAAAACCGATCCAGCGCAGTGAACCACAGCCTTTTTTTTTTTTTTTTTTAAACATGGAAGCACACGGTCTTTAGCAACGAGCTGCTGCTCAGCCCTCTTCTACTTCCTAGTTTGCCCGACACCGCCCCCCTCCTCTTTTAAAGGGGTACACTCATCATTACAAACAGAACACACACCTGTAACTTTATATCTGCAGGCGTGACAGACCACACCCGTACATTTTTCAAATGTGAGTGTTTTTTTGATTGACTTGAAAAGGTTGTCAAAGATTTGGACTTTGTATCAGCAATCATCGTAGTCACACTGTTAGGTTTCGAAGACATGACGCCATCGACCTGACTTGTTTGCTCCCTAAACAGGTGACCACAGTAAATGAAAGTACATAAAATGAGAACTGGTGGATTAGGATTGGTGTCCTCTTGTTCGGTTCCGTCAAACTGCTCTTGAGAGATGGTTCGGTGTAACTATTCGGTGCTTTCCAAAAGGAAACAAATATCTGCCCTTGTTTCAGTTTCAGGAGCTACAAACGGTTTGTGTTTTCAGACGCGTCGTTAAATTACGCCTTAATGCTCCGTCCACACACAGTGCCAAGTCCCAGCGAAACTCGCAGTGAATTCTCAAAAAGATTTTTGGATGGCAAGTCATCAAATGACCAAAACTAAAACTTCTCGCCGTTTGCTTTCATCCATCCATCTTCTATTAAAATTTTAAAATGTGGTTTCAATCGCACAAAATCTCCACGACAACTTTGTGCATTTCCCCTAGAAATGACCACTTGGAAGACGAACGCAGACATTTGTTGTCTTTTCAAGTACCTTTTTTTTTGCAGAAAATTCACGTGACTTAGAAAAACTGCATTTTCTAGCAGTTTTTAGCCTCTACAAATGTGTAATTTTTTTTTTTTTTTTTTGCATTGGCATCAGTAGCTGTATAGTATGAGGAATTTGTGTGTAATGCCAAAAAATCATATTTGGCAACCATGTTCCAACAACACATAACAACAAAATCCCAAATGATTTTCAATTTTGCCTACTGTATGAGGATCAACTTATGTAGACAATTTCATTAGGATGAGTTAGTTTTTGAAGCACCGCTGGAAAAATGAGCCAAATATTCAAGATTCACACCAAAATATCAGATTTTGAATTAAGCCAGTCATCAAGCCTGGTGGCGCTCATGCCGCTTTGCTCTGTTCACTCGCAATGCCGAAAACTCGAAATTCAATTTAGCGTCATAATCCATCCAGTAAGCAAAGCTCGGAAGCGATTGGACAGAATCTCTTGGACGGGTTTGCTTGAATCTGTCACTCGCCTCACTGGAGGGTGCAGACATCGGTCACCGGCCGGCCTGACCTCCGGGAGGGGGGGGCTGATGGGTTCGCCGACAAGTTTCAAGTCCGGCGAGACCGCAGGCGTCGCTGGGTAGCCTCCGTGTCGCTCCTGGGTGGTCACCATAAATTTTAGTAGAGGGTTTCCCGTACAGGTGCTCGAGACTGAATCCGGATCTCATCGGTTGCAAGGGTCAGACGAGACCTTCAGGCGGCCACGCTCACCCGAGGGGGGGGGGCATTTCACAAATACCAAAAACTGACGAAAAGGTCTCATGATGGACTGGGAACATAATTGAGTTTTGGGTTACACTGGTTTGACTCCCTGGAGAGAGATAAGCCCCCCCAAATTCTATTTTTAAAGTGCTGTACTCAAGGCAGGAGTGTCAGTACGTAGCTTGGCGAAAACAAACCTTTGAATAATTTAACTGAAACTCAAGATTTTACACTGTTTTATGCAAAACGATGCAAACAAAAAGCTGCCAATTTCAATTGTTCATGTGTAGTCTTCTGAAAACAATGAATTTAAACTAAAAGAAAAGAGCAAGAATTTGACATTTGTAGCAGTTTTGATTCTCCAAAGTACTTTTTTTTCCCAGGCAAAAGTATCTTAAAACAAAATGTAGCGGGTAATTTTGATTGTCTGTATTGTTTTGAAGTCCGACCGCTATGAGCTAGATGTGTCGCTAGCTGAAAATAATTGAAGTATTTGACCAAATTAAAAAAACATTTACATTTTCGCATGCAAAACTCTTCAAAGTAATGTGAGTCATTTCTATCGTGCGAGTGCCGTACTCAAGCCGAGCGTCATCTTGTCGCAGGCTCAAAACAAAGAATTTGCAACTATTAGATTTTTGATGTTTTCGTTGCAGGTTTAAAGTGCACTTTTGGACATTTCTCAAAAAAACAAAAAAATCACGTCTTGCCAGTAATTTCAATGCATTCGCATGCCAAGCAGTCTGGGGTATCAGTGTGTAGTTGGGAAAACAAACGTACAACGTACATGTTTTGCATTTTTTTTGTCAGACAAAAGTACATCCCAAAAGTGTGACACAATTTTGATCGTTCACGTTCCTTTGGTGCTGATCCAAATTAGGATTGTTGAGGCACGGCGGAGGTCTGCGCTCTCCGTTCTGGCTCACTGACACGTCGGTCTGGTTTCCCAGTAGCTGAGGAGAGGACGGAATGTGGAACTATTTCAAGAGACGAGACCGTGCCGTGGACGGAAAAGTGTCAGCTCGTAATCAGGCGGAGTCGGCCGTCCCCGCGGCTCAACACACGTCCGTAATTAAAAGCGGCCAGCGGCCGCGCGCTTCCTCAGACAATGCTGAGTCGCCAGTCCAGCTCGCCAAAGGCAGCGCGGCGTATGTGTGCAATCTGTTCGCGGGGAATCCTCTGAGCACTGGTGGACGGCGAGGCGGGAAAACCGGCGGCGTGTTTATGCTGTAATTAGCTTAGCCACACGGCGACAGAGGGTTGCCATTATTTTAGGATGTGGACAAATTGTGCATTTTTTTAAAAGGCTGAAATTGGGAATGTTTGGGCTTGTTTGAGGGCTTTTCCCATGATGGCATGTTTTTGTTTGGCTGTCAGAGCGCACTTCTCGTAGTTGAATCTGTGCTTAAGTAATAGAGTACAATGGGAAAAAAATACTGGAATAAAATGCAAAAAAAAATGTAGAGTAAAAAACATTAAAATGAGAATAAAAGAATAAAAGGTAGAATAAAATAAAAATTAGAATCAAGACCATTTCTGTTGAAAAAAAAAAACAACATTATTCTTAGGAAAAAAACACTTTTTTTTCCCAAGAATAAAATCAAAAATTATTTTCAGAAGTAAAATCTTTTGTGTAAAAAATAAAATTTTTAGTAAAGAAAAAAAAACATTTCACTCCAAGAATCTAAAAAGTATAACTAGCAATGTTAGAAAAAATGATTTCCACGCAAAAATCTAATAGAATAAGAATAGCGATTTGGGCCCTCCAAATTTATTTATTAATGATTTTTTTAGGGGTAAAGAATCATTTTCAAAAATACTTTTTGTAGAGTTAGCCATATTTTGCAAAGAACAATATTTTTGTGAAAAAGTCCAAATTTTCAACTAAAAATGTTCTTGAATGACGCAGTGGGGAGGCGGGGCCTATTTTTTTGACAATTTCCCAGGGTGCAGAAGAACAAAGTTGATATCTTGTGGTTATCCACATCTTGTTTTTGTATGATATCAAATATGAACGTGCATTTTGATCGAACCCGAGATGACATCAGGGACCAAATCCATGGGACGAACACAGGGGCTTAGCTGTTCTTGCCTTCGTCTTCCTCTTCATCTTCTTTTCTTATCACACAAAGCGGACTAAAGGCAGCATTGTGCGAACGCGGCGTGACTCGCGGCCACTGCTGACACAAAGCGCTTAAGTAGTATTTCATACAACCGTACGTTGCTGCAATAAAAAAAAAATACAAATAGTGGTGCTACATCCATCCTGCCCACAAGAGCATCTGACACCACCAAGGATATATTATTGTATAATCGCGATACACTTAAAAACAATTCTACAAAAATAAAATTATCTTATTGAATTAACACTTATGAAAAGGGCAAATTTTTACTCAGGAAAATTTTTAATTTTTTTTAAAAGAAAACAGCTGTTTTTTTCAACATATAAAATATTAGTAGTATTCTGACTTTATGATGATTTTCTTAAAATGAATGTGAGTCGTATTTTTTTTTTTTTTTTAATATTTTTGTTCAAGATGGAAAGTTGACAACTTATGAGAATAATATTTTACCCGTTTTAAATCATTATTTCAATGTAAAGAAATTATGCTGGGTGATTTTGGCTCTTTTGAATATCTGTGTTTTTTTTAGTTAAGGGTGATGCAAAGGTTATAATTTTAATCATTTATAGACATCGAAGATACAATGGAAAATTTATGGAGGATTTTTCACAAGTGCTGTCAGTTATTTGTACGCAGTACAACTATTTTGTCATAACGGGACTTAAACATTTATGTTGGCAATAACACGGAAAAACCATCCAAAGAACTTTCTGGAACACATTTGACCTCTCTCAACATATTAAGAGTCCAACTCACACTCAAGGTCACATCTTGGATCGGGTCTTCTCTAAGGATGTTGAAATTCTATCGATTTTCCGGGCAGGGGTTGCAAATTTGCAACAGGTTTAATATAATTGAAAAAAAGAGGGTTAAAAAAGTACTTTAGACTTACAAGAAGTCGTTCTTTTTTCAGGAAACTCTTTTCTCACTTATTTAACCAAAAAGCATTTTTTTTTTTAACTTAAATCTGATGAGTCTTGCGTTTTTTCCCCCACAAAAGACTTTTTCCTCTTGAATCTGACTTCCCTAATCATGTCTCTCTTTTTTTTAAATCACAAATATTTTTTGTCAAAACAATTCATTTTAGACAAAAAAAACACCCCCTTACACCTTAAGAATTCCTGTCGGTGTCCCAATTCTTTCATCCAAATACATATTTTTTTTTAATTTTTTGGAAGTTTGAAATCCTGACAACAGTGCGGTCTCCAGCTGAGTTTTGCTTCTCATATTCACACTTGATGTTCGTGTGTGTCACTCGCTCCCTCTCTCTCTTTCTGTCTCTCTCATCTTTAGTTTCGGCAAGCAGCTGGGGGGCAGGCGAGGCTGTGAATGCATCACTTTGCAGCCGTCAGAAATGATCGTGGTAAGACGTCTCCCTTGCTCTCTCTGTCTCTGTCTAGATCTCTTTGCCGTTTCGTTGTTCTTCCTCACAACACAAATGTTGGTCGCATTCCTCCCGGAGACGCCGATCGTATCAGATCAGTTCACGTTTACATGATCCACTCCCTTGGTAAATAACCCTGAAACAACATTCCAGCCCAATCAGAGAAACTATCTTCATATTTTTTTGAGACTGAGGACAGTTTTTTTTTAGGCTCTAACTTTCATATAATGTTGGATTGTAACTTTATACGATCAGGATTTTTGGAGCCGATCAGCGAGTTTAAAAAAAACGATCACCAATCTGATCACCAGATGGAGCAATGAGTCTGTTTCAATGGCCTGTTCATTTACTCTGTATGCTTGTGTACTTAACTGCTGGAAAAATATGTATTTACAATTAACAATGTATCTTTGTTCATTTTCTGTATTCATGCCAGTGAGGTTTAGTGACATACAGAACAAAGTGATGGTCTTCTTTTAGATGGCGCTAAGTACATACAGCAATTAGCATATCTACTTTTTGTGACATTTTTGGTTGTTGGTGTGCCGTGATTATTTATTTTTTTCAATTATAAAATATGCTGGCGGCACGGTGTCTCAGCTGGAAAGCGTTGGCCTCGCAGTTTTGAGGTCTCTGGTTCGATTCCGGCCCCGCCTGTGTGGAGTTTGCATGTCCTCCCTGTGCCTGCGTGGGTTTTCTCCGGCCGGTCCGGTTTTCATCCCACGTCCCAAAAAGATGCAACATTAATTGGACACGCTGAATTTCCCCTAGGTGTGATTGTGAGTGCGGCTGTTTGTCTCGATGTGCCCTGCGATTGGCTGGCGACCAGTTCAAGGTGTACCCCACCTGCCTCCTGCCCGTTGACAGCTGGGATAGGCTCTAGGACTCCCGTGACTTTGTGAGGATAAGCGGCAAAAAAAATGGATGGATAAAATATGCTCCTTGGCTCTACAAAGGTTGGAATTCGCTGCTCTGGTTAGCTCGTGTTCAACAGAACGGCAACATGTTTACAAACAACCATGACCAGTAGCACTAGCTTGCTAGGCTATTATATTTTGTCGATGGCTTGCAAGCCCTATCGTATTAAACGTACTTGAACATACCTCAAGCGAGCCTTACACAAAGTCCTCTTCTGTCCTGGGCACCGGTGACCACCAACACATGTTTTGCTTCCCCATTTTTGTCTTACAATACTGTTGGCGCGATCCACTCCTGTTGTCATGCCCTTGGTAGTGAGTGTCGTCACTTCGCATTTTCAGTTCACCAGATTAAGCCCATTGATCGCCCCCCCACTGGTGGCTGGCTGACTAGGTTGCGGGCACTGCTGCAAACGAACCACTTTTTGTTTTCAGGAGTGCAAGCGTTTTAAACGTGAACAACCGCCGACACTCTGACTAAATTAAGCACAACAGGGAAAATCGTGATCCTGATTCAAATGAAATTAGTTGTGCAGCCCTTTTTGCACACTGCTTTATTACGCAAAAGCATAAATCCAACACATTTGTTTCCCTCTTTTTCTACTCGTTGTTGCACTGTAAAATCTCCAAGCAGCTAATTAGCGACATGGGTACAGTCCATAAACGTGCACGCGCCTATGCGCATGCACCGCTCCCTCCACCCCCACGCACGTATTCAGTGAGGAAAGAGGAAGTGTGGTCACATTGCAGCCATGCCGGTGGTCACGTGACGCATTTGTGCAGGGAGAGAACAAGATTGTCGTCGGGTCACATTTAACAGAAGTGTGTATGTATGTATGTGCGTGTGTGTGTGTCGCGTGTAATGTCTGCAGTTTGTCCCATGAGGCTCGTTAAAATGACACACGACCTACTTTTTTTTAACGTACCGATTTTTATCACAGAGCTAAACCATTATTGCACTTATCCTTTACCTTGTATGCTTTTGGAGAGGTAGTCACTAAATCGTAGATTGTCATTAAAATAATTATTGTAGTTGTAGTTTGCGCCGGTTAAGATTTACTAGCAGACCAAGCAAGAGCTGTGCTAAGAGCAATAATACTGGTAATGCCCTTATTAATACCCAAAGTAATTACAAAAATTATATATATGTTCACAGTAAAATTTTAATCAAATCTCTCTCTCTCTCTCTCTCTCTCTCTCTCTTCTCTCTCTCTCTGTCTGTCTCGCGCGCCCTCTTTCTCGCTCCCTTTCAATCTTTCTCTCTGTGTGTGTATATATATAAAATACAATATTATTTATCATTGAAAACAACAAAAATAAATGTATTCTAGTTAAAAATATAAACATTTACAACTATGATAAAAAGGATAATGAGAATAATATTGACTTACAAATTCCTCAAAAAAATAAAATGAAGATAATAAATATAAGAAAATATAAAAACATGAACATATATTGAAATTTGAAATTGATACCTGTTTTTAATCTGATGAGATGTATGTAATTAAGTATCCAATTTATGTAATTTATATAAGAAGGGAATATAGGAAAGTCATGAGTTTGCGAGTTGCAATAAATTCCCAAATGATTCCCCCGAGTAGTTAAATAAAATAAGCGACGTCCTCCTTCGACGGTGGGAAAAACAACATTTAAACGCTGTGTTTTTCAAATTCTTCCCACTTGGTGACACAGTGACACCATTGATTGACACAACGGCCCAAGAAAACACATTCCTGCTGCGACAACAGCTGACACAAAAACTCCTGGGAAGTTTCCAGCGTATTGCTGGAATGTGCCCTTTTCGTCTTTATTCTTCTTTCTCTTGCCGCTACGCCTCGTGAGTCGGATGTTTGCGTCGTTTCCTGGAGGAAGGGGGCCTCGGGCTCGAGCACGTGAGCCACTCGCAGGCTCGGCAACGTGTCGAGCGGACGGAACTCTGATGCTAACGCGGGATTTTTTTTTTTTCCTGAAAGTTTCGGATTTAGTTTTTTTTTTTTTTTCTTAACTGCCCGTGGTCCGGATGAGTGCGCTGCGCTGGAACCGGCTGTCGGTGCTCTGGAAGAGTTGGATCTTCAACCAGGAGCCCACCGAAGCATCAACATACGTTGAAGAAGAGGAACAAAATGAGGATTTCCATCCCGCAAAAGTCAAAGTTACTAAGCAGAACTCGGACCCCTCGCCTCAGAGTTCCTCTCCGGACATCCAGAAACCCAAAGTCCTGCAGCGCAGCTGCTCCGAAGCGACGTCGGATCAGTCCACTTTGCGTTCTGAGGAGGGTGCACGCTGTGTGTTGCAGGTGGACAACTGCGGCGAGGGGGACGATGGGTTCCTGCACCGGGATGGCTCGCAGCGACGTTCCCGCCGGCGCTTCCGCAGGATCAACCCCAAAGGCGAGCGGGAGCTGATCACAGATGGGCAAGAACCCGCTGCCTACAAGGTAGGACCGAGACTCAAGAAGAATATTAAGGTGTCAAAACATTGCTTGATGCCTACTAGTATCAATAAATTATCGCCATTTACGGTACGACGATAATTACCGCATTGGTCTGAAAACTAATCAACGATATGATTTGGGCAATTTTATTAGAGCAAAGTAATGACAGTTGGCTGTTTCCTCAAGTTTTTAGGTCTTGTCTATGCTTATAGTAGTCGTCTAAGTATATGTTCTTATGCTACAGCTACAGTATAATCAATATAATGTAACAAAAAATGTCTACCATATTGATTAACCTATTAAAGGAAAATCATTTCATTCTTTGAGAATATGAAACGGCACTAATCCATACATGGGGGTTTAAAAAAACATCCACAGTCCATGGAAGTATTTGTTACATAAGTTATTTTAAAAAAACAACAGCAGTTGGTGCTTTATTTTGCAATTTTGAGGTGTTAGCAAATGTTTCGCATGGAAAACTTGGTATAATCACAATACTGTAATAATCAATACATTGAGGGGTTAAAAAGATTGATTAGGCAGAAAGGTGTTGGGTACAATATAGGACCAAGGCTAAATGCTAATGCTAAAATGAGTGACTCATGAGATTTTTGCTGGGCATTATGATATCTAATATTGATTGACCCAAAGCGTGACCATTGGCTGTTTTCTTCACTTTAGCGGTATTAACCATGCTGATTATGATGGTCATATCAATATATTGTTTGGTATAAAACAAAAGTCACAATACAGCATTATTGCAATCATATAATTCATATATAAGGCTAAAAATCATCTACTTTGCAATCATTATTAAAGCAAAGGAACATCAATTGGTTTGATATTTTTTTCCTTGTGATTTGTGTCATATCCCAATATGAATGCGAAAGGGTGGAGAAAAAAAACTATACACTTCATTCCAATATTTCCATCCATCCTTATCTATTGAACACGTTTCTTTAACGGTAACGATAATTGTCTCTTTTCATTAGCTTTGAGGTATTAACTGCGGTTGTTATTATTGTGGTACAACGCAATGTTGTGATTCAGCAATTTACTAAGGGGGAAATTTGTTTTTTATTCTTTTTCCTTTTCGTGAGAGGCGTGTGTCCCTCCCTCTGATAGGATCAGCATGTCAGTTAGCTGCTTGACTAATCACCACTCACCACACACACCACACACACACACACACACACACACACACACAGATCTGAGAATTACTCAGGGGATTTTCAAGTAAGGCATTTCAGCCCCCTCACACACACACACACACACACACACACACACAACACACACACACACACACCTCATGGAAGTATCGGGGGATGTTTGTTTTGCTGAAACGAATCCGTTTTGAGGGGGCAGCCATAGCTCTTGCCAATGAGCTACCTGTTTATCACAAAAGCCAAACTGCTCAATTGCACTTTTCAATCGAGTCGTGAGACACCTCGGGAACCTCGTTTGCCCAGCAGTCAGGGAATTCCCTGTTTGAATCTGGACTCGTGCTCGTTTGGGTTTTCTCCCTGTGTTGTGCAAAACTAGTTTCGTCCTACATGTTGTTTGTGCCCTGAGACTGTCTTGAAACCCATGGACGGATGGAATTACATATGCTTTTTTTTGTTGTTGTTTAAATTACAATGATTTCAACTAAACGGTTGTTTCCATGTTGTTTGTATTAATCAAAATGTTATTACATCAAAAAGTTTTTTTTAAGATATGAATATGTGACTGTGACTTACCCTCTGCCCCCGGGATTACGTCAACAACCAGGTAGAACCATAAACTTATTGACAAAATTCTTCAGTACTTTGTGTGGGTAGGCACAATTCTTCTTCTTCCTCTTTTCCTTTCGGCTTGTCCCGTGCACGTCAATATCTGAGGCTTTTAAAACTTTTTTTCCTCCGTTGGAATCAATGAAAATGGGAGTAAACCATAGCCGGGTCAAACCGCAGCGAAAATAAAATGTTAATCAACTGTACATATAATGTTTTCAATGATATTTTTCACTGCGGTACAGGAGAAAAAAATACACACTCGGATTTGTCCGTTATGACAAAACAAAGCGTTGTGTTTGATGTTGGGCAACTTTCTAGTACTTACGAGGTGCGACTGTATTTGTGTGTGTGCGCACCTGTTGGGAAACCAATGTGGGTGGCACATAGGAAAAGGGGTGGGGGGGATGCACTATCTTTAGAATGAACACGTGCATGCTGGGAGATCCCTTTTAAAGAGGTTTTTCCCTGTTTGCGACTTCAATTTTCAATGAGCTTGCTTATTGTAAAATGGATGCTCATTGTTTATGGTCCAATGGCGGTCATGTAGTGAATATATGCATGACATTTCAGCGTGAATGTTATTGTCCACGCCGTGGTGGATAAAGACACAGGATGTTGTTATTAAGACATAATAACATCAGTGATCCATTAGCAGGGCTGTCTGCTTAATGTCTCTGCTCTCTGCACTCAATGGAGATGCTCTGGCCATGAATCGAAGTTTCTGAATCTATGAATCAGTTTGGGGAACGTTGCGCCTTTTCGCGGCCTTGCAGTCAATGAATTTGTTGTGTTTTCTTCAGGTTTTAATGTATGGATTTGTTGCCTGCTATTCCAGTGTAGACTCTTCAAATTCATTGTAGTCGTTTTCTTACCTTTAATGTCTAAAATCCATCTATGGGTTCAGGGAATATCATCTCTTTGCAGCTGTAAATCTATATCACGATCCTCCAATATCATTTTTCATATTCCACTGTGACTGCAATTGTGATAGATCCATATTGATCTTTAAACCAGATTTTTTTTTCGTTTTGTTTTTTGCCCGAGCGTGCCGGGAATACTGGCGGACGAGAACTCACACAGGGCTTTGCTTGTTTCTTGGAAAGGATATTCTCTGGTCTGTGTTGCGTTCACCGACGTCTTATGAACTCAGTTACCAGAGTTAAATGTCTCATGACTCCCTGGGTATGATAACTCAATCAATCCATCTTTGTTTAGAATTTTATTAATGATGAGGAATTTTATCATGTCCTCATGGCTTTGCCGGACTGAATATTGAAACGGCCACAACGAAGAGAGGCCTGAACACGCAGCAGGAGAAGATATTGAATTAATCATCGAACATTGACGTCGCGTTCAATGAAACCGAGAGAAAGAAAGCATCTGAACTGAGTGTCAACAATCTGTCTGGGATGCCTGCTTCTGATTGGAGCTCATTTGGTTGAAGACCAGAGCAGGAGTGCATCAAAGATCTGAAATCTGCCCAAAAGATTAGAACATCTGCTTCAGACCAAAATGGCTGACAACCTGTTCAGTTTCGGGCATGAGGCCTTGAGACTTTTACGAGTGTCCTGTTATGGTAGACGCGTCCACCCGGTTTTGTGTTGATCAGTGAAACTGGTGTCGGCTGTTAATTATCTCATTTTGGTCCTCCCTTTTCTTGTTTTGGCACATTTTTTTTCATTTTTCTCCTCTTAAGCCCATCATTTTTTCAGATGTACTTGTCATTTTTCTGCTATAGCCCGTTATTTTTTTTTTCCTATTGTTTTGAACTGTAGTTTTTGTCTCATTTTAATCCCCTCATATTGTCGCTTAGACACATCATTTTCTTCATTTTGGTCCGTCATTTTCAAAACCGCTATCTCATCATTTGAATTGCAGTAAGTTGTCTTTTACGCTGGTTTCCAACTGGCATATTAGTTCCACTTGGTTGAGTTTAACATACAGATGCTGACTTTATTAAGACACGAGGGACCTTACCGGGTTACAGCGCTCAATAGACTGAACGTGGTAAAGCTTAGATGGATGAAGCCATTGGCTCGTTTGCCTGAGGAGGGGGGAAAATAGGCTGGAAGGGGGTCTTCGTTCCCGGGATCGTAAATCTAAACAGAAGTCTGCACATGGGAACTTTTGATCTGAAATTAATTGAATTTGGGAGGGTTGGCGCATTTTCTCGTTTTGGCCTATAAGTTTGGCTGACATCAGTTTCACTGAAAGGTCTCAAGGACCTGTGACTGAATTGAACAGGATGTCAGCCATTTTCGTTTCAAGAGGACTTTCTTAAAGCAAGTTCTCGCATTTGGACTTCACTAGGGAAGTTGCCCAAATGTGCTGTTTAAAGGCAAGTCAAATAAATGCTGTCTCGTTCAAATACGTGGAAATGCACAAGAATCTCCTGAAGAAGAATCATTTTAAAAAATGTGTCGGATTTTAGCACTTCAGCTCTTCGGATATCACATTTCCCTTCTTGACTCGCATGGACAAGCCATAACATTTAGCTGGGGTTTCCTAGAAATCTTGAAATAATAGTTCAGGTTCATGATGCATTCATGTGACTCACAGCCTCTGTGTAATTTGTCAACCTTGAGGCTTTGAAAGTCATTGGTGGGAATGTTAATGCAACACACACGGGATTTACTAGTATGCTACTGTTTTTATTATTTTATTATTTATTTTAACAGCCCGAGGGCCACCCCATCCCGTCACTCATCCGGTCTCAGATAGGCGAGTTCCAGAGGGAACTCAAAGCGGGACCCGCAGGCTGGATTGAGAGAGGAACTCTGCAAGACGAAAAACAGGGTGCTGTAAAACCTTTGAAACTGAGCGTAAAAGAATATGCAAAAATAAGGAAAGCCATGCTATTTGTAGTTGGTTTTTGATTGTTTAGATTTTGCAGTTCCTTCTTTTTACACTCGTTTTGGCATATGGCGGCCCTTATTTTGTTTTTCATTTCGGCCTGTTTTTGCATTTTTTCCTTGTCACGTGTTTGTTTTGGACTGTGATTATTTTGGCACAGCCATTCCCTTGTTTTGGCCCACCCTTTTCTCATTCCGGTGCATCAGATTTTTTTTTTTTTTGGGGGGGGCTTTGTTTACTCGATTTGCTGTGCATTACTCTTCTCATTTCAACCCATCCTTTCTTTTATTTTGGCCTGTAATTATTATGTGGGCGTAATTGTTTTTTTCCCATTCTTTGGCTCTTTTTCTAATTTTTTTATTTGTATTTTTTTGCCCATTATTTTAGATTCAGAATTTGCATTTTCTTATTGGGGCCCCTTAACATCTTGTTTTGGAACAAATGGAGAGAGGACACCTCTAAGGACAAACAAAGGTTGAAGAGCAAATACAAAAATGATGGAAAAGGGAGTGCGAGAAAAGCGAAATGGAAAAAAAAACTATTGAGAAAAATAATTGAGGTTGGGAAAATATGTAAAGTGTGAAAGCCCAAGAACATGTCAAGGTGACTCAGATGGAAAAGCGAATGTGGACTGGATTGATTGAGTCTTTTATGGCTCGGGATGAACACTTGGAAGTCGAAGGTTGCGGGAAGGACGGAAGGTCTTGGCGGGGTGAGAGTCAGGTTTAGACTGCGGTCATAAGGGATCCCCGTCCTACATGCTTGTTCTCGGATCTGGCCAAAGTTTTCAACTCTGTAGAGGAACAAAATCGATATGCAGGGTGTCCTCGCGCTACGAAAGAGAGCCGTACCTACGCTGGCGACATAAGCAGAATTTCAGCGGAAGTCGAATTTCACTATTAAAGTCAAAATTTACGATGACCTATGGGAATGGCTCCAGCACACCTGCGCCCGCTCAGAAAATGGGTGAGGATGTGTACTTTGTATAAAAAAAACAAAATACATTAAAATAAAATGAAAAATAAGATGCTGTACCAACCATTACTGTGAGAGATGGATGACGAAGATGGAGGGTAGGCTATGCTTAGTTATTGCTAAGTAACCATGTGGAGGTAGCCCTTGCTAGCAGTAAATACCTCCTTAGTATCTTTACGGGCTTTGTCTTTAAGAATAATTGCCACGGTCGACCGACTGAAGCCCAAAATGTTCCGCGGTGTTATTCCTTTCTCAGATTTTTATTTTTTTATGATCTTATGCTTCGTTTCCCTGGTCTTTGCTTTTCCTTCGGCTGGACCAGCATTGCTTAAAAAAAAAAAAAAAAGCAGCTTTCTTCTTTTGGGCCGTAATGTGTAAAAAGGTGGGCGAAAAAGGCAAATACACTCCCGGCGCACAAACACAGATGTGCAAATTATGCATTAGCTAAGCAGAAGCACTATGGTGCTGGGGACAAAATGGCAGACAAGACACAGGTGTCGTAAAGTCGTCGTAGGTCGAGGACGTTGTAACCTGAGGACTCCCTGTATATCCCCTTTTTGAACTCCCACTGCAAGATGACCCTCGAGTTTGAATATCTGACTCAACAGCTGAAGTCGGTGCTTGTCCCCCCCCCCCCCCCCCCCAATCACACAAAGAATCCGTTACGTTGCCGTTCCTCCACAGAAGCATTCTGCCGGCACTAAAGCGGCATTAGAAATGTATGGTGCAGCTCACATGGCATCGCAGCCTGCTCGTCTTTAGCCTGTACAGTACACAGGGTTGCTGCAGCTAATTTTAGGGATTACATCAGCAGCACTGAGATGACAACCTTGCTGAACTCGTCCTCCATCTTCTCTTCAGCCTCCTCCTCTTCTTACTCTCTCTGGTCGCTTAATCCTCCTATCTTCCCGTTTAAAAGGACCTCCATCTGCCTTATGGTGACTGTGAGCCAAGGATACATTTTTTGTTGTTGTTTTTGGTTCTGACTGCAGGAAGACAAGGGCTCATTTTAAATGGCAGGAATTCCTGTTCTACACTCCAACCACGCAACATCTGAAGGCGTGTTAGGGTGCATTTTTCCCTGATTGCTTCTGATGGAGCAAAGGGTTTCACAAGAGCCCCTCGATGGCTAATTGAGGTGAAAATGGATGACTTCTTGCCCCAGCATTAACACATTTTTCGGTTTAAAGGCTAAAAATTTCCCCATGCTAGGCCATAACATGGCTGTGTTTGACACATCAAAGACTTAATGCTGTGCATACAATCGATACTGCAACTCTTTCATCTTCCCACCAAGAAGTAGTTGCCAGATTTCGTAGTTGAATAAAACGCGGGGTAGGTTCCGCCTCAAAACCGCGACTGGGCAAATTTTCAAATGGCAAATCATGAATAAGCCGGGCTGCAAATTGCAATGATGCGGCTGTTTCCATATGCAAATGGTCACAAAGTCGTCTCGCTTTTCATTTTCTTTGAATTTACGCTCTTGTGACGTCGCAAAACCACGACTGTGACCGGCTCTGGCGGAAACACACAACAATGGTAATGTGATGTGGCTGCCATCTTCGTGGAATTTTTGACAAAATATGGATAAAGCACATAGAACAGCTTCAACATCCTCCATAACAAATTGATTTAGAAAAATGTTGATAAATTAAGTTCATGGCCTATCCATAGGGCCCACGGTGCTCATCTCACAAATAATGTTCCATTTAGGGTATTTAAGTGGAGTTTGACAGCAAGTCACCGCATTTTCCTCTCCATAAGGCACACCTCCAATGAATGGCCTATTCTAAAACATTTTCCATATATAAGGCGCACCTGATTATAAGGCGCATAGAATAGACGCTACAGTAGAGTCTGGGGTTACATTATGCATCCATTAAATGGAGCTGCACTAAAGGCTCAATATTGGCTTTTGAGGAAATTAAAGGCTTTTAGGTGCGCCTTATAGTGCGAAAATAAGTTACACCATTTGAAACATCACGGTAATTTTGGGGTGTTGTCGAAACATCTTATTCTGCAAACTTGTTTGTGGATATTTTTGAACTGAAACTTGTCAGCCATTAGGAGAAGGCTTTCTCCAAGTAGATAAAATGAAAGGGCCGAGGAGATATGTTGAGTTATAATGAATATATATACTGTTTCCTCTGGTTTGAAGGCATTTTTGGACCTGATTTTCTACAGGCAGTATCACAAAACATCTTCTCATGTTATGTTACTAGTCACTAACCTTTGGTGTTGTGTTTTGAATTTGAACGCAAAAAGAGAACAGAGGAAGAAAAGGCAACGCGGTTTGAGTGCGACCGACGCGACCTCGCAACAGGATGCACCTCGTACAGGAAACGCTTCCTGAAGCTTTTAGTGCAAGTCTATGTGCATATTCTATGTGTGTTCATCTGTCAACGTTATGAGATGAATGTATCACAAAAAAAAATTGGATCAAAACCAAACATTGACAAGCTCTTGACCCATGAACCTGAATGTGTGACCGATTTGGACACTTCCACTAGCTTACTCGGCGTTTTGTTGATGGGTTGCAAGACGTATCGAATTAAAAGTATTTTCCCCATTTTCTTCTTATAATATAGTTGGTGCGATCCACTCGTGTTGTCATTCCCATGGTAACGAGTGTAGTCGTGTCACATTTGAGTTGACGATAAAGTGCAATGATTGTTAAAAAAAAAAAAAATACGGGATGCAGTGGTATCGGAATACAAGATTTTATTGCAGTTGTCTGACTGAATTTCCATTTTTATTCAAATATACCAGGCATGATGGCAACGCAGAGCAAATGTCTTTTCCAGAGCCGATCAATGACATCATTGATCACATCTGCAAATTATGACAATAAAGCCGATCAACCGATCAGAACAAAATGCCCATGTTCGACGTATCGTCTAGTTTCTTGTCGCCTCCTTTTCTATATTGATCGCAATTCTCAACCTTCTGCCAACTCTCCTGGGTTATTGTCCTATGTTAGCGCAAAATAAATTTTTATGCTGCTCATTGGTTATGACGGTGCAGCCTCTTGCTGCCATGAGTTGATCCAGTCATTGAGTTCTAATGGGATTAGCTAATGTAAATGTTTGCCTTTTTTAAGTGGCACATTTGAATAATAATTCCTCCTCTCCCCTCCCATACGTCTTCTATTTTCTTTAAGTCTGATCTATTTTCATCCCTCCTCTGCTCGGCCTCTCTTGTGTACACTGGCTCCTCCGAAGGCAGGCCTCCATGTGCTCGCCTCCCATTGGCTGCCCGCTAAAAAGATGATGTCATACCCTAGCGTTGGGGAGGGGCAGTTGGAGTACAAATAGAGATGCACAGATTCTGGTAAAGAGAGAGTGAGAAGAAAAAAATAATATATACATCCTTGTAGAATATTGTGCATTTTATTTGACTGCATGAAATCAGTGCTCTGCTCTGAAAAATTCACTGAATGAAATACATTTTAATTCAATAAATACCATATAGTTAGTTTCCAATTAAATTTGTCTGATCTGTGTCATGTCAGCGGTTTTTCAGATTATAGCCAACTGTCAAAACAACTCAAGAAAATCGCATTTCCACCTGTATATGGACTAGTGATGCTTCGCTTCTCCTACCTCCAAAAAGGCTTCTTCTCCAAACTAATCTGAAATATAATACATCGCCTGAAGCTAATGTTTGGTCTACTTCTAATTCTCTGCTTGTTGACACTGTGTGTGTGTGTGTGTGTGTGTGTCATCGAGCACTCATTCTCACAAACTAGCCTCTCTTGTTTGAGAAAGCGTGACAGAAACATTAATCATTGATGCTCGCTGCCACATGTCTGGGCTGATGCTAATGCTAATGCTAAAAACAAGAAAAACATGTTCAGCATGTCATTGATTTATTTGATGGGGGAAGCCCATTTTCATTCTCGCCTATTGTGCCCGCATCTGTCCTCGTGGGGAGGCAGGAAAAGGGGGTGCTGGTGGGTGGGTTTGCCACCACCCTCCTTCTGTTTCTTCTTTGTAATTTATGCACCAAAGCGGGGGTGGCCATTGGATATGCTTCAATAGACCCAATATCTTTGTTACTGATCAATAAAGATGTTCCCCTCTCTTTTCCTTGGCAGCCAATCCATTGAATGCAGTCTCTCTCTTTCTTGCTCTCTCTCTCTCTCTCTCTCTCTCTCTCCTCTCTCTCTCTCTCTCTCTCTCTCTCTCTCTCTCACTCTCGCTCAATCCCTCGCTCGCTATCCAGGTGATGTCATTCTTTTTCAGCTGGATTCCCTCTCCTCCCTCCTTCCACTGCTAGCTCATTAGTGACCCCGGCGCACGGCTGCACAGCATCCCAACCTGGCTCGGCTTGTGTCTCAACCCCCCCCCCCCCAAAAAAAAAAAAAAAAGCGTAGGAATGCCGGCGTGGAGGGCGGCCGGCAGCGATTTGTAGAAGGGTAGTGTTGCAGGAGGGGAACCTGGCGTAGGCTACTGGGGGGATCGGCAGCCGGCCATGGAGACTCGCTGGCGGGCACGCGGAGTTGCAGGAAGAGTTTGACATCGAGGAAGGACCGCTCAGAAAATGACTTGAGCTCTGGGGGTTTCTTCTGGGAAAATTCCTACCCAAAAAAAAAAAAAAAAAAAAAAAGCTTGGACAACTTGGATGCCACCCTGGCAAAAACTCACCTGAACAGGGATTACTTATCTTTTTCGGCTGAATTTTCGGTTGAAATCATTTCCGAGGATTTCTGCGTGCATCCCGTCCATTCCGGCGGCTTTTGTTTTTTGGGAGAGGGCTTTTCTTCTTCCTTGCTTTCCCCCCCCCCGCCGTCCATCTTTGGGAGAACAGGGGGGAACTTCCCTCCTCCTCTTCCTCTTGGTCGGAGAGATGGCTTTCCTGGTCCGTTGCTATGCCAACTGCTTGCAGCCGTGGTCCTCCAAAGTAAGCCATGTCGTAATGCCCATTGACTGTGTGTGTGTGTGTGTGTGTGTTTGTGTGTGTGTATGTCTTTATGAATGCGTGTGTGTGTGTGTGTGTGTGTTTTGGGGGAGTTTGGCTTCCCTTTTATTTTAGCATCATTGAAATACAGCGAACCTTTTCATTTTTTTGCAGGTCAGCATTCGCAAATGCACCAATTGATTTTTTTTCTTTTTTTTTTTAAACTATCCCCCTTTTATTCGCTGAAAAACTTTAACAGTTTTCGTGCTCAGGCCAAATCTGTAAACGTCCAGAGCGATTTTGAAGTGAGTTGAAGAGTTTCATTTCGAGTTCTATCTTGTGGTGTCTTGTTGCTAAGGAGGTATGATGGTGCATTGAGGGTTTTCATTTCGACAAATATAGTCTTTGCCATCATCTTCTGACATATAAGGAGAATAAATAGACTTAATTCTAGAATTCTGTGGCTTGTAAGTAACTTCAATTGTAATCCTACCCCATCACCTTAATGCAAACATGTTATAGTGAGCATTTGACACGTGGTTAAATTTGCCATCAGACATTATACCGCACGCAAGGCTACTTTGCCACAGTAACTGGCTCCATAGCAGAAGAAATAGATTTAATGTAATCATTTTGGGACTTTTAAGTTGCTTCACTACAAAGCCTACCCCGTAGTCGTAAAAAACTTGACGACCTATGCTGGCGTCAACTAGAGGTTTCTTGGAGTTTAAAATCTGTATTTAATTTTTCTGTGTCATTGTCACAAAAGGTTAATTAATTACCGTATTTTCTGGACTATAAGGCGCACCTAAAAGCCTTTAATTTTCTCAAAAGCCGACTGTGTGCCCTATAATCTGGTGCACCTTATATATGGATCAATATTGAGCCTTTAGTCCAACTCCATCTAATAGATGCATAACTTAACCCCAGCCTCTACTGTAGCTTCTATTCTATGCGCCTTATTATGCGGCGTGCCTTGTAATCCGGTGTGGTTTATATATGAAAAACGTCTTTAAAATAGACCATTCATTGAAGGTGCGCCTTATAGTGCGGTGCACCTCATAGTGCGGAATATGTGGTATTTTTATTTATTTATTTATTTTTTCCCGCAATCCAGGCCCTAAAGTCAGTTTCACTTATCATCATGAAATTTGTTAGGCATGTCTGTAATGAGTCTTGAAGTCTGCCATTTTGGATTGGAGCATCCATTGTTGGATCATTTTGCCCATTTTATTTTAAACAGTGACTTTGGCTAATAGAATATTGGAAAATTTGCCCCCTAAATTCAGATTCTGATTCCTTTTGTACCATAAATTTTGGTTGGCATATTTATCATTAGCAGACAAAAAAAGGTCTCAGGAAGCCATTCCTGAAAACTCACAGGAAGTCAACCATATTGGTCAAAGACAGATTTTGTTTGTTTGCTACTAAATCGGAACTTCATACACAAAACTGATGGACAAAGAAAGAAATGATTGAATTTTCGTTATTATGTACGGGAAGAGGATGTTCATGAAGGTTATTAAACTTCATAAAAGACAAACGCTAAGTCACTACCCGAACAATTTTGGCTCAGTTAACAATGTACACCATTTGCCACATTCCGTCATTTTTTTTTAAATAATTCCCTTTCACATAACCATCTTTCATGCATGACAGGCACAGACGCCTTCAGGCTCATCACCCATTAAATGTTTCACAGCTAGTTTTGCACTTCAGCCGCTGGGAGCGATAACGCATACCACTCTTAAGGTCGGATGAAATAATGTGGACTAAAATATTGACTGCAACCACGGCATCAGATGACTGACGCAAAAAAAAAAAAAAAATAAGAACTAGGCCAGTCGAGACATAAACAGGATGTACCCTCTGGAATCTTAAAATTAGTTCACCTCCATATACAACTGTCTCACTTTTTCAGGTATCACTCTCACTTCTCAGGTGTTCCCTGTTTTAGCAAGCATCAGCTCAGTTTTCACGCGGGCTTCCTTTCCTGTGCACCAATTATCACCTATTTTCTCATGTTTTGTAGCTCACACATACTACACGATGATAATCCCGCAGTTTGAATCCTTCAGCATATAAACACACACGTCATCTGGCAGAGCTCTGGCCTTGTCGCGTATATTTATTAGTTTCGTGTATTATAGGAAGTCACCAAATTTCGTCACCGTGCTTTGCCGACAATCAATGACGAAAACTAAAATGTTTTGCAATTGATTCGGTTCAATTTTTGTAGCAATCGGGACAAAATCTGTAGGATAAATTCATGATTGAAGGACCCCTGGAAAAGACTAAAATGATTCTAAAACGGTATCATTTGTCTTTCTTGACTTTATGTGATAGCCCGTGCCTACAAAAATTTATTTCTCTAAGGTAAATTAGCTTCTGGGTGCTGGTCCTGGGCAATCGCCGTTGGATGGCCGTTGTGTCCGAGCCGTGACGAATCGCAAATAGGCTTTGCTGGTCGCTAATGAGCCACTGGTGGTCAGTTGATGGATTCGGTGCCAGGGCAGCTGTGTCGCCGTGCTAGACTGACTGCCACGTGGAACATCAGAGAAGGAATCCAGGGAAATGTGGATCAAAACATCTCTGGACACACCTTTTGATGAAAGAATAGGTTGGGTTGAAACCCTTAGTTCTCTCCTTATATCAAAACATAATGGAAAAAACTTGGACTTGTGCAAATAATTGAGCTCTGCAATGCATTTGTGTGCACTTGTGTGCAAATGGCAGACATCTTAAAGAACATATCAGAATAGTTTGGCCTTAAAGCCTTACTCACTCCTGATTCTTAATTCTCCATCAAATTAAAGCTGTTTGGACAAAATGGTTTTGACTTTGAGCCAGGCATCGCATTTGTTTACAACTGAAAACGACCTGGGGACACACCTCTCCATAATTTATTGGATCCATCTAGGTGGGTCTAGCACTCTTTGTTCCACCTGAGTCTTAATTAGTCATTTTGTTCGGAGGTTGTCGAGAAACTTTGTCAGAGTGACTTGTGGCTAGAAGGACCGAGGCGCATTCCTCTTAATCGATGACTGGATCGATCTAGTTTTGACTAGAACACTTAGTTCCACCTGAATCATCGTTCATCATCTTTGAAATTTGGAACATTTCTATCTCGGGGAAGACGGTTTTCTGTTTCAGTGAGACTGTGTATCTGTCCGTCAAGGCATGCCGGACTAATTTTGCCAGAAGAACTCTGTTACGGTCCACACATTAATTGGTGTAGTAGACCATTTAAGGCCCTTCGATTTGATTGATTTGATTTGAGTCATCCTAACTATCAAGTGTCTCATCAACAGAAATGGATTGAAAATGTGTGTTTTGGGGGGGGATGGGTTGCCACAAGAGGGCAATCTTTCCCAGATGATGTCATGGCCTCGAGTCGGCCTCGGGTCAACCGATTGATAGACTGACTCAATGCCGGCAAATGGGGGTGGGGTGGGCGACAGAGGGCTTTTAAGAAATGCCGCGGGGACGTCTGGAAGCCCAAACATGCAGGAAGTCACAGCGAAGCCGATCAATACAGGTCACGTTATACCAGCCCGTATCCAGATTGCCTTCTCCAAGTCATCAGTTACAACTCTAAAGCGCAATGAACTGATTCGGCTTTCATTCTATTATTTTTACACCACAACGAGACCTCCGGCAAAGTCAAAACAAACTAAAAAGATGGCGGTTTGACTGTAAAAAGGTGAAGTCTCGTACTGTAGGTGGCAGTGATGCGGAGGCAGCCACGCTTACAACATGACTGGTGCCTCGCACAGCTACATCCTTGAAAAATTCCATTATAAGCTTTAATTTACGTTTAAATAACACACAATACTTAAACTTCATAAATGCCTCTTGTCTTGTTACTAAAAACTGGTGGCCCCCTACTTTTCCCTTTTGCAAGGAAACTCTCACGGTGGGAAAAGGGTGGGCTCTAAATTCAAAATGACGTGGTTATAATGGAAGTAGACTTGCTGCACATGCGCTTATAAATCATGCCCCTCACCCCGCGTGACTTGTAGACCCGACCTTCACCCTCTCAGAACTCTCCCTTTGACCTTCACACATGATGATGACACTCCGCCCCCACCTCAACCTCCCCATTTTCACATGGTCCCATTGTTTCCCTGGTATTGATTCAAGACTGCTCCATGCGCAACCAGAAAACGAGAGACAGCCTATAGTGTATCATTTTCATGGCCGTTAACAAATACGAGATGGGGCAGGTCGATAATGTCAGGATGGATCAATTGAGGTTGAGCTAGAACACTTAGCTCTCCTTTAATTTTTACATTTATCAAGAGTCAAGATGTGGACAAACTTGGGCTTGTCCAACTTGGCCAATGGGGTGTGACAAAGGTCTTGGGTGACCCACCTCTTAATCAATGTATGGATCAATATAGTTTGGATTAGAACCCTCTATTCTCTTTAAATCTCAATTTATCCCCATTAACATTTTACAAAAACTCCAAGTGACTTTGAACATGACAATACACTGGTCGACAAAGATTAATGAATTATTCAACCTAGGTTAGACTAGAATCCCCTGTTCCCTGAATCTTAATATGTTCTGTCCTCATGAAATTGTATACATAGTTGGGCTTGTCCAAGTGACTTAGCACCGGGCAATGCACTTGTGGGTGTGGATAAATGTCTCAAGACACACCTGTTAACGAGTCAATGGTGCAATCTACGTTGAACTAGAACGCTCAACATTTTCACCAAAAGCAGTCCCAACAACACAAGAACACCTTCTAGCTACATTTTCAATAAAAACATAGATCGCTATCAATTTGACTTCCCTTTGAGTTTCAGAGAAATGTGTGATAAACTGCAAACTTTGCTCGACGCACGCGCGGCCAAAAATAATTTCCTGTCCTGCTGATGCATGCTAGTGATTCATCATCTGCCCAGACTGGTCTGAGTTTTTGGGAAACATTTTGAACAAAAACAGACCCTCGACTGGCCCTTGGCTCTCTTTGCCGTATCAGTGCCAGCTTGTCTGTGTGGAGCAGGAAGCATCTGTTCGTCGTGGGTTGAGTACCAGGATTGCCCATCTTCCTCAACACAGATTTAAAAAAAACAAAAACAAAAAAAATATAACTAAAATTTGTGCTTATTGTCACTTTTGCTCCTCACTCTTTCCACTGGTGGAGGAATTTATTGTGATGCTGATCCTTGGCCCCTCTGGAGATTTACCCACCCATTTGCAATTCCTTTTTATCCGCACGCCCGGCATCCCTAATCCAGTCCGTTTAGCACGAACCATAGCATCCTCTTTATAACCTGCAACATTCTCCTGATAAATTCAACCCTGATTCCCATTCATCGTGGCGCCACAGTTGTTACTCATTCGCAAAACCAGCAGTTTTTAGGGGATGAATAGGAAAAAAGGCGGTGACGGACACTTCAGGTAATGCTGAAAAAGCTAAACAAAAATCAGACCAACAGGGTGTTCAAAGTTGCCTGTTCTTTAGTGCTTCACCACGCCTGACACATCACATCTAAAAATGCTTTTGTACCCCGAGCAGGATCTTTTTTTTCTCCCCTTGTTGCTAAAAGCTTTTCTTCCCCCGAGCTGGATTTCGGCTCTGACTATTCCCGCCAATGGAGACATTTTCGGGAGGGTGGTAGCCGCCGCCATCTGCTGCCACACGCAATCACTCGGTCGGGATTGCCAAATGGAAGGAATTCCCTTTTCGTTCCGTCTGCCAAAGACAAGCACTTGACTCCATGAGGTCTCACTGACCCGTGCTGATTACCTTCGTCCCCACACATGCCAGAAGACGTGTAAATGAACACAGCCAGAAACGGGCCTGTGCACCTTTTTTTTTTCTGGTCATGTTTTATGCCTGCAAAATTTGACGACTGGCCGTAAAACATGAAACTCTAATAACTTTATGCGGAGTGCCTGTTCATACGCTTTTTAATATCATCTTTGGTTGTGTTCCAATATACATTTGAGCCCTGTAATGGTAAAATATCAGAGCATCTGAGGAAAACTGTAATACATCATGATGTGATACTAAAGATTTTCCAGCTGGATCCAGACCTCAATTAATGCCATCCGCTTTTCCGGTTTGGGTCTCGGGGGAAGTAGCTTCAGCAGGGATACCCAGACTTCCCTTTCCCCAGCCACTTCTTCCGGAGGATCCTGAGGCGTTCCCAGACCAGCGGAGAGACATAGTCTCTCCAGGCTGTCCTGAGTCGTCCTCGGGGTCTCTTTCCGGTGGACATTACCTGGAACACCTCACCAGGGAGGCGTCCAGAAGGCAAACGAGTCAGGTGCCCCAGCCACCTCATCTGGCTCCTCTCAATGCAGAGGAGCAGCGGTTGGACACTGAGCCCCTCCCGGATGACCGAGCTTCTCACCCAATCTCTAAGGGAGAGCCCGGACACCCCTGCGGAGGAAACTCATTTCAGCCAAAAATACCATATCGAAACCGTTGCATGGTGTCAAAGCTTCAGCTGATTCTTTGCATGCATTGATAAAGACGCCGTTCAGAACTTCATCTGCTGTCTTTACCGACTCAATTTCACACAAGCGCAGAGATACGCGAGGTAGAAATTGGATTCTTTGCGATGTTTTTGTCTTCATTTCTCGCAGCAGATCTTGAATGCACTGCCTCTTTTGCGTAGTTAAATGTGCCACACCATTCCCACCCCATCCCTCACCTCTGCACCGTAGATCATCAAACCTCGACGGGTTTGACGCCGTTTGCTGTCTTTTGGCGCTCTGGCGGCACACCTTCTCTGCCGTTTTTGATGTGAAAGTGCACGTTGGCGGCGTCAGCCTTCATCCATAATTCATGTTCTCACAGAGAAGGACGGAAAATGCCAGGAAGGGGTTGAAAAGACGGGCTGAAAGAAAGCTGATGAGAAAGTCGAATGACTGACCGCCGCAGAGAGATGAGGTGGCGAAGCGTGGTGACGACGGAAGATGTGGGAGAAATAGTTAAGTAGAAGGGGGGGGTTGATTTCAATGTTTCCAGAGCCACAATGTTCATGCCTCACGCTAGAGTCCATCAATTTTTAGAGTGTTTAAGGAAGTTAGTGGGCCATGTGCTGATACCTACAGGCCAATGTGGTCGTGGCAGATGGCCAGCGACCCGACTGTCTGTCACCGTGCCCGTATTGACTCAGCTGTGTTGGCACCTCAGGCCGGAACACTTGGGAATACTGAAACAGGACCTGTAACAAATCCCTTAAACTGCTTACAACTCTTGACTGAATGAAAAGCTCACGTCACGAGAACGAATAAAGATTTTGGGGGGGGCTATGACATGCATAATCTGTAAAATCAACAAACGGCGGGAATAAAAATCAATGTAAACCTTACTTTGTTCAATCAAAGGCTTATATGATCAGAGTGAATGGAGACTTTTGGGTGTAATAGAGTACTAGTACTGTATAGCCAGTGACACAAACACATGTAAAACTATCCCTTAAACATTTTACATATGTGACAAGACGAGTGACTGAATACTTTTAGGTGAAACTAGAATATTTGTAATCTATAACCAAGGACATAAACCTCTGTGACCAATCTGTCAAACGTTTAGCCGACTAAATCAAATGCTAACATGATGAGGGAGATTTATAATTTTTTTTTTTTTTTTTGGGGGGGGGGATGAAGCTCAAGTATTAGTAATGTATAACCATTAAAAAAGACCTGCAACAAACCCATAAAACGAACGAAACAATAACATGAGAGCGATTGAAGACTTGAGGGTGACAGTAAAAAGATGCTAAAGTTTTTGTTGATGGTTCAGTTCTAAAACCAGCGACATAAGCACCAGTGATAAATCCCCTGAACGGCTGAGATACCTCACAAAATCAAACTCTAACATCATGAGAGCGATTGAAGACTTTTGGGTGAACTCGAATTTGAAAGTTTTTAATTGGCAGTTTGGTTCCGTCACTTCTGTCTGCAGCGTAGAACCATCAACATAGAAAATCCTTCAAATCTCTTGCATACTAGATGAAATCAAACGCTAATATGCTCCAAGTGAATGAAGACTTTTGGATGAAACTCGCTTTATTGGTTTTAGTTTTGTCACTCATCCTTGTAATTTATCACCACGGACGGAAATATATCAGCGGTGGACAAACGTAATTGACTTAAATCAAAACGCTAGCACATAAAAGCGTGAAGTGGAGTTTTTCTGGGTCTGGCGGTGACGCGTTCTACGCCCCGTCTGTCCACCCTACGTGTTGACTTAATGGAATTGTACAGCTGAAGGAAGCTGACACATTTATATTTCATCTGCCGTCTCTCATCCGTAATGCATGAGGAGATTGGGAGACCGCCGCCCCCACACAGCCACCCGCCAACTCGATCTCGGAGGGGAGACAAAGTGTGTGTGTGTGTTTGCGTGTGTGTATATATTTCTTGGATTAAGGTGGGAATAAATAAGGACTGTGAAATAGAGTAGGAAGACATCCCCGGGACATGCTTATATTTTCAAAAACATCAATATCCTAAACCGTGACAATTTATTTTTTACCTTAACCAAAGTTCAAATTTGTCCAAAACCTATTTGAGATTTTGCCTGGGACAAAACTGAGTATTTTCTCATTTTTATCTATTTAATTGATTAATTTATTTTTAAGGTTATTTAATTAAATTGTAATTTCATTATTTTATGGTTTGTTTTTTTTTTTACACATTAGCTGCATCCTAAACCAAAATATGGACACAAATGTGTGAAAAAAGGAAAAGCAAATTGTAGGAATTCAGAGTTCAACAATGATTTGAAAAATATGACATAATTCATATTAACAATGAGTAATTTTTCTTTTTACACATTAGCTGCATCCTAAACCAAAATATGGACACAAATGTGATGTGAAAATATGAAAAGCAGATTGTAGGAGTTCAACAATGATTTGGAAAAATATGACATTATTCATATTACCAATGAGAAAGTCATGCATTCGGGTTTTTTTTTTTTCTTCAAATTAAAGCCTTAATTATCAGTAAACATAACACTTCTCATCAATAAAAAAAAACACAATAAGGCCACTAGTAGAATAAACATCAAGTCAACAAGTTTGCAATCACTATAACAATACTTTGACTTATTTTGTATGGCATATTGACATAATAGCATTTCTATTCGTGTCTTGACCATGTGACAGTTAATGGCGACATGATCATGTGCCAATTTGTCTTAACACACATGGTCAGGTTTGTGTTTAAACTTAATGCACAGTCAAAGCTAGTAACATATATGTATATAATTCGTGTTTTGGCCTCTTGTTTTTTTTTTTCTATTACGTTTTTTGCATTTGACATTTTGAATGTTTTCACTGGTCGTTAAGTCGCATTAGCAACGGGTCGTTGCTTCCCAAAGCTCCACCCCGCACTCCCAGGGTCCCCCATGGGTTTGGGGGTCCCGCACTATACCAGGCCTATTAGAGGGGAGCACTGAAGGAAAGGGGGGATGCCATGTGCTTAATATTTCATGTTGGCACAGTGGTTTCTCCTCCCCCTTCCACCTCCCTTCATTGTGGAATATCACGTGCTTTCGTGCGCCGGCGTTTGGGTAGCATTTGGGTGGCGTTTCGATGGAGGATGCGTGGTGCGGGTTGGCGCCGGTGTCGCCGGAGGACGTCGTCGCTCACCTTGGCGCTGCCACGATCTAAATTGGTAAAACTTTAGCTGGTGGAGTCGATCCTCAAAGCCGCACCCCGGGCAAACTTTGTGCTGATTTGATTTTTACTATGGACAGATCAGTTGTAAATAAGGTTAAAAATGTAAATAGAAAATCACTTATTTTGAGAAATAATAATCCTCGGTCACTCTTAAATTTGATTGTTTATAAGGAATGTATTCATGATTGACAAATTATTTAATAAAAATAAATGTTTCCATTTTGTATGAAATGTCATTTGAATAACTGAATATTTCTAGATTTTAAATTATTAATAGTTGGATTGCGTGTAGTTATTGACATCAGGCAATCATTTAATACAATATAAATTGATATAATTTTTTTAATTTTGGAAATATTTTTGCATTTTTTTGTGAAATCATACTTGTTCATTTTTACAACGAATTACTAATTCCTCCTAATTTTTCGATTGTGCTTATAATTTATTAATGGAAATATAAATGAGCAATTATTCAATTATAAATACATGTACAAAAAAAATTCTCTATTTTTGCATTTTGTATATAATTGTTATATTAAAATAGGAATTGGTTTTTATATGGTTTTATATTGAATGAACCAATTGTACAAAGTTTTGTAATTTATAATAAATCAATTAATGACTTATTGAATCATATGAATGAATTAAAAATAATCTATTTTAATGAACTGATTGTAGAAAAATGAATGAATGAAATGATCAATTAATTCAACAAATATCAAAGGACTCTTGATCGTTTAAATACGCGGTGGACCGCATTAAAGTTTGTGCAGGCCTTATGATTGATGATGATTATGGTGAAATGTGTTCGCTCAATGATTGAAAAGACGGTGTGTGCAGTTTGTTCTTGCTGTGGTTTGCATGTTGTGGTTACAGTGCACTTCAAAATAAATAACCCAGAGCAGCCGATCATCGTCTCATACCGCCTGCTTCCCTTCCTTCCCATCTGTCTGCGCAGCTTCCTGCTGACCTCAATAAGATGCACTTGACCGACCACGCCCACCAGCAGGTGATGGACGTACCCGCCAGCCAGTCGGGATGCAGCATCGCCAGCGACTCGGGCAGCAGCAGCCTGTCGGACATCTACCAGGTGGGATATTCCTCCGAGCGATGGTAATAGAATTTTTGTAACGCATTAAAGTTCTATCAATCCATCCATTTTCTTAGCTGCTTATCCTCACAAGGGTCATGGGGAGTGCTGGAGTCTATCCCAGCTGTCAACGGGGAGGAGGCGGGGTACACCCTGAACTGGTTGCCAGCCAATCGCAGGGCACATAGACGCAAGCCAGTGTTGGACACAAAACTCTAAATGTTCTATACATCATATTCTGTACAACAAAATATAAAAAAGTATGTTTAATACATGATATTTAATGTTTTCATTTGGTGCTGTGTGGGCACTGCTAGTGTAAATCCTCCCTCATCAGGTTAATTATCGCCGCTTCTCCTGCTGCGGCGTTGGCGGCGTTTCGCTCGCTACTTCCTGTGGCGGCGAAGGTCTGACGCAGGAAATAACTCTGACCTTTTCCAAGCCAAGTCCACGCCTCTCAAAGCTTCGTACGACATACAGAACGTCCTCTATCCTCTCCTCAGTGTCACTGTTGTCACGGCTAATCCAAATCAATAATCCATAAATCAGCACACGTTGCATCATTTAAATCCCCATCGCCCCAGCCATTTTGTCCCTGAAATGAATCCCGTAAATATCTCTACCTTGGTGGCCCTTTAGCCAGCTAATAACTTCCAAGGCAATGAGTTGCCGTAATCAATGCCCCCATGAAGGGACGTAAACGGTGTTAATGGCGTCGTCTGAGGTTGTTACCTCTACCAGGGAGCCTTTGTTTTGTATGCTCCGCTACTTTAACACAGCAGAAAAAGAATCGGAAACAAGAAGTCAGAGCACCATCTGATGTACATGGCAGGGCATTGCCCCACTTGTCATGAATGCCAAATTGTAGCTGACACTAAAGAAGTGGTTACAAAGTATGTCGTTTTCCTCGCTTGTTGCGATGCAGAGTTCAAGTTAAACAGAGAATGAAAAAGTGGTGAGAGATGGTGGCGCTGAAGAAACAACGGGAAGCAGAACTTGAGGTAGCAGAAATGAAGATGTTGAGGTTCTCGCTCGGAGTGAGGAGGTTGGATAGGATTAGAAATGAGCAAAGTTGGATGTTTTGGAGACAAGGTTAGAGAGAGCAGATTTAGATGGTTTGGACATGTTCAGAGACGAGAGAGTGAGTATAACCAGGACAGAAGTAAGTATCTGCGAGTAACAGTATGGTTTTATGCCTAGAAAGAGGACCACAGATGCATTATTTGCCTTGAGGATGCTAGTGTAAAAGTACAGAGAAGGTCAGAAGGAGCTACATTGTCTCTTTGTGGATCTAGAGAAAGCCTATGACAGAGTACCAAGAGAGGAACTGTGGTACTACATGCGCAAGTCTGGTGTGGAGGAGAAATATGTTAGAGTAATACAGGACATGTATGAGGACAGCAGAATAGTGGTGAGATGTGCCGTAGGTGTGTCAGAAGAATTTAAGGTGGAGGTGGGACTGCATCAGGGATCCGCGCTGAGCCCCTTCCTGTTTGCAGTAGTAATGGATAGGCTGACAGATAAGGTTAGACTGGAATCCCCTTGGACGATGATGTTCGCAGGTGATATTGTGATCTGCAGTGAAAGCAGGGAACAGGCGGAGGAACAATTAGAAAGATGGAGGCATGCACTGGAAAGGAGAGGAATGAAGTAAAACAGAATACAAGCCGAAAGGAAAAGAAGAATCATTCACTCTGGCGATTGTTGTTACTCAGGCTACGGAGAGTGAGCTGGGCGACGTGGACCTGTCCGGCCTTCCCGAGGCTCCCGTGGACAGCGAGGATGAGGAAGAGGAGGACGATGACCTGGAGAGAGCCTCGGATGCGCTGCTGGTCCGAGACCTTGTTCGCGAGTGTCTGGAGAAGGACCCGGTAGACCGCAACGACGATGACGTCGGTCAGTCTGTGCTACAAAAAAACTGTAAAACGGTCAAATGTTCTGCCTGCAAGTCATATTCTTAACCAAAATAGAAGTTATTTCATTCATGATATGTATTTTAAATTAAACATCTGATTAATTTGTTATTCGAGTTTTGTTCTCCCAAATATCAGAAACGGCATCTGCCGAATGTAAAATTTTGCTCGGTTTGGCCCTAATCTTTGCATTATGTTTGAATTTTTGTCCCCAGAGCAACTGTTGGAGTTTATGCACCAGCTGCCGGCCTTCGCCAACATGACCATGTCGGTGCGGCGGGAGCTGTGCGGCGTGATGGTGTTCGAGGTGGTCGAGCAGGCGGGCACAGTCATCCTGCACGACAAGCAGGAGGTCAGGACGGCATTCGACAAATGGAAAACAAAATGGCGGCCCGCCAACGTGCACGTACGACAGTGACGTCATCCGCGTTTTCCCTTCCCCCAAGCTGGACCTGTGGTACGTCATCCTGAACGGGGCGGTGGAGATCGGTCGCCACGAGGGCCGGGCGGAGACGCTGTGCATGGGCAATAGCTTCGGCATCTCGCCCTCGCTGGACAAGCAGTACATGAACGGTGAAGTGCGCACCAAAGGGGACGACTGCCAGGTAACAGCAAGACTGTTAATGGTTTTGAAAGTCATACGTAGATTTTTATTTATGTCTTTAGTCTGTAGATGCTAGCTAGTTAGTCTTCGCAGTTCTACTGAAAACATAGAAGTCAAACGTCAATTTAGTACTTTTCTTTTGAAAATTCAGTTGTCAAAATGTTCAAAGGATTTACTCTTGTAGCTAAATAAAAATGGCACAACCAATATTCCATTGAATTTCTTTAAAAAAAAAAAATATATATATATATATATATAATGCATGTCCAAGATAAATCAAATCTGCTTTGAAAAATACATAATTTCTTCTTAAGAGACATTTCAATTCAAATAAATGTCACACGTGACCCATTGGAGGCTCACTTCCTGTGCGGTACGCGTCACACTTCCTGTCCCTGGACCTTGAGGAAGTTAATTGAGGTTGCTCTTACTAGAAAGGGAAGCTGGATTTTTAGAAAATCCTCTGACTTGTTTTTGTCCCGTACTGCATGGGTCACAATGTGTCACCCGTTTGGCATCACCCACTGGCTCACCCGCCGCCCTGCCGCCTGCGCTCTCTCCCGCAGTTGGTGTGCATCGCCCAGGAGGACTACTGGCGCATCCTCAACCACGTGGAGAAGAACACCCACAAGGTGGAGGAGGAGGGCGAGATCGTGATGGTGAAGGAGCACCGCGAGCTGGACCGAAGCGGCACCCGCAAGGGGCACATCGTCATCAAGGTCGGTGGGATTTTTTTTTTTTTGTTTGTTTTGTGGTGGTGGTGGGGGGGGGGCTATCAATTTTGGGGCTGTTGTCTGATCTGAGCTGACTTAGCAAAGATTTCTTCTACATTCTTTACGAACTAATTTTAAGATTGTTGGATTGGCTTAGAATATAAAGGGATGTTCAGTCTCCAAGTAAGCATGCTGTTTATTTTATTTTTCCGTAATATCCAAATCAAATATTACTGGGTGTCTTTTGATCCGAGTTCAAAGGTTACCTCGGGTGAAAAGTAGCTCAAAGGGATGCAGTTCGTTCTTACATTGTACGCCCAGTCCGATTTTTACTATATTTCAAAGGTTAGCTAACTGTGACGTAGCTAAGTTAGTTTCGATCCATTTTGTAGCATTCGCACTAAATGTGAACGTGTGGAAGCCGCCGTGTGAATTCAAAGGTCAAGTTCTGCCACTGAACGCGACCTTGGCCTCGCTCACCAGGAGACGCCAAGGCGGTTAGCCCGAGGGAGCTAATTGGCATCTCTCTCGGGTTGTTGCCGATCGATCGACAGTTACTTGCTGAGGCATCAATTCGATGGCTCAGCGCTCTTTGTTGCTAATTTAGAGGAAGCGTTAACGGGATTAGCACTTCTCTTGTCCACCAAGGCTCCTTTTGATCTTTTGTTTTTTTTTTTTCTTCAGGGAGTCTCCAGAGGCACTAAAGTATTGATCATGTAATGGGCCTCAATGATCCAAAAACACATCCAGTGTAGACGAGTCGATTTTTGAGTTTTAGATTTTTTTTTTTTTTTGCCCTTCTCTTTTTGTTTGTTTTGTCAGCCAGATAAGCGGATGTGCTTTGCTGCTTTTGCTTCCTCACCAGAAAAAAAAATATATATTTCCTATTAGAAACCCGGAGCTAATTTATGAATATTTTTTTTTTAAAAGTTTTTATGCTGTGTTTTGATCACAAAAGTAAAAATACTGAACCGTCCTATTTGGGAAAATGTAGACGGGACTCTGGACCACAACCAAACCCAAACCAATGAAAAACTTGGAAAAAATAATAAATAATACAGCATAAAAAAGAAAATCAAACTAAGAAATATACATTAATTTATAAACACATACAAAAATAACTTGTTACTTAAAATAGCAGAGAAACACACAAATGAAAAACCCCAATTATATTTTATATTGAAAAAACAAAATGTAAAAATACTTTTTGAATTGTCTACATCGTGTTATATATTAATAAAATATACATACTGAATATAATTTAGACAAAATACAAGTATTATTGTATCCAATTTTTTTTTTAAAGCAAAAAATATAAACATTTTCATACAGGTCAAAGACAATGAAAAGCATGATTTTTATTTTCTTTAGCATTATTTAAAAAAAAATAGATATATTTTTGGCATTTAGAAATGGCATTTGTGGATGAAGTTATTTTAAAAAATGGAATGTAAGATGTGATAATCATGATAATAATTACAAAACGCATATAAAAGACAGCATGTCTGTTTGCCTGTAGATTTAATCACTAACCTTGACCTGTGGTGTCTTGGCCTTAACCTGCCCTATTGTTAATATGCGCTGCTTGTGCCGCCCCCCCCACCCCCCGCCCCACCTCACAGGGGACCCCGGAGCGTCTGATCATGCATCTGGTGGAGGAGCCCTCGGTGGTGGACCCCACCTACATCGAGGACTTCCTGCTCACCTACCGCACCTTCGTGTCCAGCCCCTTGGAGGTGGGCAAGAAGCTGTTGGACTGGTTCCAGATGGACACGCTTCGAGACACGGTTAGTTTGTGTGTATACTTAGGTATGCATCTCTCTGTCGCAGGTTGAGGCTGAAGACTTATTGAATGTCGTCGCTCTCGGGTGGAAACTTTATAGATCCAAAGTTGGTCAAATAAATATTTTTTCCACAAAGCTCTTTTGACAAATTATTAACCAATCATAAGTGTTGATTATAGCTGAAGAGGAAATCTCTTCATGCTAATGGACTATTGAACAGTCTGGAAAATCTCATAAGTCTACCTCTTCCTTACTCGGCGGGGGGCTCGCGACATTATATCGCCTCCAGATTGAAAGGCAACTTTATGCATTTATCCATCGCCCAATGTCATTTCCGTGCTCGTATGTTATGCTTAGGTCAGCACTCGCTACGCTTTTTTTCCCCCCCGTGCACTTTGTTTGAAATTCACGTGTTTTCGATCGATTCGGAAGTTCAGCAGGCTCAGCGGTCCTTGCCCTTTGCTGCCATTATAGCAGTTCACGGCAGGCACTCTGCTTGTCTATCGGGCCAAGATAAGTGCACACTGGTGTCAATAGTTGACAACTTTTGCCCTGCAAACAAGTAGAGTGGAACTACCACCCCTTTCATCGGCAAAGATTCTTTTAAATGCACTTTTCTTTATGGGCCATTCTGTGTACAAATGAATTTAATCCATTCTGGAAGATTGCTAAAGCATAGCAAGATGTGGGAAAAGGAAAATCTATGGAAAAACAGTGACCGAGGAGTTTTTTCATGAAAAATAAAAAATAGCAGTATGAGATTTTGTCCCGGTATCGCAAGGGAACTTTCCAATTGAATCTTATTTTGGAATATGGTTGTAACATAGAAAGACAGGCGACCCAGACAAAGGACGTTTTTTTCTTTTTTAATTTTAGGGCAGCAATATTTTTTCACTTTGGCTTTATGAGGGCTTGTTTAGAATCTTCAGGGATTAAAAAAAACGTATTTAACATGATTTGATTTGCAACTTTGATTTTGCAGGTGACCCGCATTGTGCTGCTCTGGGTCAACAACCACTTCAACGACTTTGAGGGCGACATGGCCATGACGCGCTTCCTGGAAGACTTTGAGAAGTTGCTGGAAGCCACGGTTAGACCCCTCACTTCCCCTCATATTCTCGAAATCTCGGTACAGATCTTAAAATCTGCAGTTGTTCTTAGAAAATGAAAGGCCACCTGCGGCTGCTCAACATCGCGTGCGCCGCCAAGGCCAAGTGGCGGCAGATCACGCTGCAGAAGGCGTCGCGGGAGTCGCCGCTCTACTTCAGCGTGCAGGGTGGCAGCGAACGCGGCTTTGGCATCTTTGTCGAATCGGTGGAGGAAGGCAGCAAGGCGGCCGAGGCGGGGCTTAAACGCGGAGACCAGGTGAGGTGGGGCGGCACAATAGCAGGGACAAGCAGCAACTCGTGGTAACATCACGAGTTTGCATGATAGTTTTTTACTAGGCAGAATTCAGGTTCACTCAGGCCAAACAGAAGAGGAAGGACAACTCAGTCATTTTTTCCTGGTTATTTCACATGTGGGCGCTTGTTGCCAGGCAATGAATTATTGAATGAATTTGGTTGAGTTGTGGGTACAACATTGCAGGAAAAAAGGTCAGCAATGTGGCAGCAGCAGGAAGTCAAGCAAATAGTAAGAAAGTAAAGACACCAGTTATTTAACCATTACGTAGGATAGACTACAGTTCTAAAAATAAAAAAAAAGGCAAACACGATTTTTACATTTTCATTTTCTGAAAAAATTTCCAGGGGCTTTTGGATATTTGATATTGTGATATTTACTTTTTCCATTTTGTCGTCATGGTGAGTTGTGTCACACATAGGTGTCATAGTGTCGTTTCTTCGCAATTTCTGTTCCTCTCCCTGTCTCCCTTTTGCTATTTTGAGTCAGCGTGTGAAAAATTTGAGACACTAGGGAAACTCCCTTTCCCAAAGATTAGCGCTACTGATGAACTTTGACATAAAAAGTCCAATTGTAAAAAAATTAAAAAATAATCTTACACAACTCCATATCGAGAACAACTTACTGCATCACTAAGTACTTCCCTTTTTTTTGTGTATTTCACACGTCACTAAAATCTTAATGTCTTATTTCAGATCATGGAGATTAATGGGCAGAACTTTGAGAACATCTCCTTCTCCAAAGCTGTGGATATCCTCAGGAACAACACACACTTGTCCCTCACCGTCAAGACCAACATATTCGGTGAGTGAAATCAATACATTATTATGTTCCAGCCCTAAAAGAAAAATATATATTTTTTTCTTTTACGTGCTTTGAATAAAATAAAATAGCACAAATTTATCTTGACCGATCTGAATAACTGTTTGTTTGCTGAAAAACGTACCTGTTAGTTTTTGTACTCAGGCCAAAGCCCTGTCTAATATAAAAGTATTGCTGTTGTGCCAATGAACTGTAGTGAAGTCAGGGGAGGAGCTTGAGTTAGACCTGTGTAGCCCTGTCAAAACAGAAAAGTGGTGCTTTGCCAACATCTTGTGACATCTATAGGCAATAATAATTATTGTAATAATTATTTTTTATTTATTTTTATTATTTATTTATTTTTTTATTATTGTGTTTTTTTTATTTTTGTGCCGGGCCTCAGTCCCCTTGGGAGAACAATGAGTTTTATAAAAACATAGTACTGTAAACAATAAAAGAGAATACAGTAATCTCTCATTTAACTGCAGTGAGTTTCCGGATCGCTACAGCAATAGTTGGAATCTGTGAAGTATTGACCAAGTTTTTTATTTATTTATTCATATTCAAGGCGTACAAATCTCCCCATACGCTTATGAAGCTTCCACATACTGCGTTTAACCTCTACCATAGTTTTATGAACGGTTTCAAAACTGTTAAACATACAGTAATGCGCTGTCGTACTGTAGACTATGTACATTCCTTGTAATGTCTTTTCTTTATCGCTAGTATAGCTCCTTGCGAGCGTGTTCATCTTTTCATCTTTGAATTTGTCGACTTGACTTTCCCGTTCAGCGAACAGCTAAAATGCCTTTAACGTGAATAACATGATCTTGCCCACGAATTGTGGACGCAGTCTTCAAGGAGCTCCTGAGCCGAATTGTGCACGAGAAGAAGAACGGCGGGCCACACATTCCCAAGATCCAGGAGAAAAAGGGCAACCGCTTCTCCATCCCGGACTTGCCCGGCGACATGGAGTTTGCCACGGACCACAAGGCCACGCGCAAGATGAAGGCCAACACGGTGTCGGGCGGCCGCAACAAGATCCGCAAGATGCTGGAGAAGACGCGCTTCAGCATCCTGCCGCCCAAGCCCTTCAGGTAGGACACGTCAGGGTAACGTGAATGCTGACAGGAAGGGGTGAGATTTAACTGCAACAACCAACTCATTAGCCTCGTAATATCTGTGAGTCTGTAAATTGTCTTTCAGCCAGAAAAATCAGCCTTGTTTGAACGCTAATGTTAGCACTGTTAGGTCAACAAGAAAAGTCTAATTTGAAACTAATATAAAAAAGGTGAAATGCTTCATGCCAATTTTTGCGATTCATTTTCACATTCATGGCAGTCTTTGGTGTACGAAGCATATCAAACTGCTAAAATTAGCCTCTTTTGAGAGGGCGGCCCCTGCTGACCATGCACCATTAGCCGGACAACACCCAGTGGTACTTTTGTGACCATGATACCCTAGTGGGGGTGGGGGGGATAGACCTTTAATCAGCATTCCGTCAGCAGTGCGCTGACTCAGCGTGACTTTTTCTATTTTGGATGAGTTCAAACAGTTACTGTGAGTGTACACACTTCCTCAGTAAACTTTATACGTGTAGGAGAAGCATCACTTTTTCCACTTGCTTTCCACACGCCTCATGCACGCACAAATATCATCACTCACGCTTTTCTTTTATCACAGAATTTAGCGCCGCCGCACCTCTTTTTTGTTCAATTTCACTTTCATTTAAAACTTTGTGTTTCTTTCCCCCCCCTCCACCGCTTTGCCGCTTCAGGGGCCTGTTTGGGTAAGACCTCTTGTTCGGTGCACGTACACAAAACACACACACACACAGGATTCCGCTCATTCTTCTATCCCGAGCTGTTAGATTGACACATTAGGGGGCGCTGTGCTAGACGTAAGGCCAAAATCAACACAATGAAAATTATGAGACAAGCTTATTGTTCCTCGTTATTTTTTTGCAAAATAATCAGTACTTTCTTTTAAATATGTGAATATAGGGAACTAGGAATAACAGCGTGCTTGCCTTCCTAATGCAGTCCGCTGCTCAGTGTTAACAACACGGCTGCACACACACACGGGTGTGTACACTTCCATGTGATGTTTCTTTTTTTTTCCTTTTTTTTTCCCTTTAGCTGCTTCCACAATTCTGCTGAGTCATGTCCTGCTTGCAGGCTGACGAGCCATGTGTAAACACTGTGTTTAGTATTTTTTTTTTTTACATAAGACAAAATCGGGGGGGAAAAAAAGCTATATAATATTTAAATGAATCTTTCAGTTATGCACGTGGCAGCATTCACTGTTCAAATTCACGCTGTCAATAGGATGTCTCAATCTAGATTGAATTGAAATCATCCCATTGGAGCCCGTTTCCTCTTATTATCATTCTTCTTTTTAATGCAAGATAGGCACTTTGAGTTAAAGCTGGCAGGTTTTTTTTTTTTAGTTCAAAAGTTTAGTTATAGTTCAATGTTAGACCTAAATTATCTGCGGAAACTCGCCTAAATGGGCTGCACAAGAAATCAATCAGGAAGTTTATTTCAATGCAGCTCAAGTTTGCATACATAGTCGGTCCTGATGTCACGTAATATGTTTTATGATTATCCATTACTACAATCCAAAAATCCAAATAACCAGGTCTCCGAATGCAACATTTGCATGTGTTGGAGCATCTCCTTTCATCACTATGGAAATCGACTGCGTATGATCTACAAATGACTCTTATTGTACATATAAGGTTTGGACTTTGTCCTAATAAGGCCTACTTTGTGGGGTCCCTCCTCAGTGACGGCAGCATGGGTCAGTCTCAGGACGACAGCATTGTGGGTACCAAGCAGTGTCGGCACAGCGTTGCCATCATGCCCATCCCTGGCAGCCTGTCGTCAAGCAGCCCGGACCTCCTCCAGCCTGCCTCCAGCGTGCTCGACTTCTCCAACCCGGCAGGTAAGGAGACAATTATGTATGAATAAATACATGACACCGAGGATTTCCGACACCCTGTTGTCTTTCCGCGGCCTTCATTCTTTCCTCTCACGTTGTTTTCTTCTCCCTGTCATCCTTTTCTCGCTCTGCTGGCCAGCACTGGGACTGTACTGTGAGTATGGACGCTTGACTGTGTTCTGTCCGTGTGGTGGCGTCTAAACAGTCATGTTCTGCATGCGCGTCTGTTTGAAAATAACGTTAGTCCTTGTGGTTGTTTTATTTCATGTGTCCAGTTGAAGTTAGAGCTGACTGTGTGTAACTCACTTGTACAAGATTTTGTAGCAGTGGCTTAGAATTTTTAGTTCCTCTTTAAAAGGCTCCTGGAAATGCCCGAAATGAGCCCGAGATGACTGCTTCAAACCAAAATGTCACTACCATCCATTCATTTTCTGAGCCGCTTATCCTCACGAGAGCCATGGGAATGCTAGAGGCGATCCCAGCTGTCATCAGGCAGGAGGCAGGGTACACCCTGAACTGGTTGCCAGCCAGTCGCAGGGCACACAGAGATAATCCAGACAATCCACAATCACGCCTAAAGGCAATTTCGAGTCTCCAATTATCTTATGTTTTGGGGATATGGGAGGAAACCGGAGTGCCCAGAACTGGTGAACTGTATCCTCAGAACTGTGAGGCAGATTGGTTGAATTTTCCTAAAATGTTTAATGGAGTCGACAAACTTCTCCTCTATATTTCTAACAGATAGTACTTGAAATGTCTGCTTCAAAATGGCAAATGGTCCTTCACCCGCATGCTGAAGTCCTAAAAAAAAACAAATAATAATAATAACAGTGACACTCTTGATGACAAATGCCCGCCTAACATCCCTCTCCCACCCGCTCCAGACATTCCAGACCAGGTGATCCGAGTGTTCAAGGCCGACCAGCAGAGCTGCTACATCATCATTAGCAAGGACACCACCGCCAAAGACGTGGTGGCGCACGCCGTCAACGAGTTCGGATTGACGCCAGCCGCCGAGAACTATTCGCTGTGCGAAGTGTCGGTCAGCCCCGAGGGTGTCATCAAGCAGCGGCGCCTGCCTGACCAGCTCTCCAAGCTCGCTGACCGCATTCAACTTAACGGCAGGTAAGCCTGTGCGGACGTGACTTTAGGAACCCTCCAATTGGTCAAAAGAAGTAAATTGTTGCTCCAAACCAAACTGCCAGACTTATTTTGTCTTTTCAGGCATAGTTTCTGCAGATTTAGCAACATTTTGGGTGGGTTTACACATGCTAGACCAGTCTTACCAAACTTCGTACTTGCAGGTCAAAGTGGCTTTGGTTTGGTGTCAGAAGTGAGCCAGGCGCCAAGTGTGGAATAATCACACCGTTATAGTTTGAAATCTCGTCTTATTTGGCTGATGATAGGCAGCGAGTCCAGTCGGAGGTGCAGTCAGGCTGACAGCCTGAAATGCTTTTGCCCGCCAAAACACTCGGAGGTGTAACCCGGGGGAGCTGGCCTCACAAACACACACCTTGGCGTCGGTCCCAGTGATTCACACGGTTCTGCTTCACTGCTTTTTTTCCGTGGTGAAGTCACTCTCGTTGCTCTGCATGCCACCTTCTCTTTTCATTTGTTTTTTTTTAAAGCTTGCACTTTTTCCAGAAAGCACATCATCAAAACAAGCAATGACAGTCCAAACTTTGTTTTTTCACGCTTTTTTTTTTCTAGTTGTTGCGTGTGGCTGTAAGTTTTTGAATAGTGCTTGAATTTAGCTAATTCAATTCAGTTCTTACAATTAATTTATTTTATTTTATTTTATTTTCCACGCAAAACTCTCGAAGTCTTCCCCCTCACCCAAATTCTTTGTTTTATTTGGGGATTTTTCTGGGGTCTATTTACAGTAGAGTTTATATTAGTGGAGATCGCTTACATTGTGCTAGCAATAGTAAGGCTTCTTAAAGGGCCACGGTCACTTTTTTTAGTATGTTACTAATGAAAAAATGGCAGCCGACATGGACCCATGCGTTTTTTCACCACAAAACATGATTTTGACATGTATAGCTTTTTGTAACTCCCACCATGAAAATCCTCTTGAGGGATTTGTTTTCAAGAAGAAGCAGGAAGTGTTGTACATGGCAGGACCGTCCTCAAGTGGACTCGTTTGTTTCTATTAGTTTTTACCTCCGGGTAGGTAGCTCGTTGTTCCTTCGCGTTAGCCAAAATGCCGGCTCGTTGCATGGCTGGACATCGCTTGAACTCTCGGGAGGATGGATTTACCCTTCATAAGTTTGCAAAAGACCCGGTTTGTCGTGAAAAATTGATTGCATGGGTGAAAAGGACGAGAGCTTCATGGGTTCCAAATGACAGGTAGGTGTGTATACAGCTACTAAAAAAAAACAATAGTTGGGGGGGGGGTGTAATCCATAAATCAGGGTTGCTAAATGTGTTGATGTGCGCATCGGAAGGCTTCCATGCAGCAGCCGCTGAAGGACGGCCTCCGCAGGCCTTGTGGATCGCTACCGGCCTTGTCGACAAGGCTGAGCTGGCCGAGCCTTCCGCCGGCCTTGTCGGCCGAGGTGGCTCGTCGCCGCAGTCGCTCATGTCCGCCGTAGAAGTTGATGTTTATCACCGCCGCGTGGATAGTTTGGCCGTGATCCGCATGTCATCTAAATATGGCTCGAAACAACAGGGTAATATTGCCCCGGACACTTCACTCGCTTGTGAGATGTTTTCTTGTTTTCTTCGAAAAGAGCTTCCCTGTCTGAAGGGGCGTGTCCGACAGTAGGGGCCACAGCGTGTTTTTCAATGGCGAATGTCCGGACAGTAAATGCAGCCAGTATGGCTCCCACTTGGATGTCGAATGAGACTTCCACAACTGTGCGCATGGATGACATGCTCTCCGCTCATGTTCATTTTTTCGTGTAGACATTCAAGTGAATAATCTCATGTTTTTTTCATTTCAATATCTATTTTAGAATGTTTTATGGGGATGACACAAGACGTGTAATGGCACCTGTCACCGGTATTGTGCTATGTGCAGGTACTACTTGAAGAACAACATGGAGACGGAGACACTGTGTTCGGACGAGGACGCCCAGGACCTGCTGCGCGAGAGCCACATCTCGCTGCTGCAGCTCAGCACCATGGAGGTGGCCGCCCAGCTCTCCATGAGGGACTTTGAGCTTTTCAGGAACATCGAGTCCACCGAGTACGTGGACGACCTGTTCAAGCTGGACTCGGCGGGCGGCGGGCACCTGAAGCGCTTCGAGGAGGTCATCAATCAGGAGACCTTCTGGGTGGCCACCGAGATCCTCAAGGAGCCCAACGCCCTCAAGAGGATGAAGACCGTCAAGCACTTTATTAAGATTGCCCTGCACTGCCAAGAGTGCAAGAACTTCAACTCCATGTTTGCCATCATCAGGTGGGGACAGACAGATGGAGGAATCGAAATCAAAAAGTACCAATCAGAGCAGTATCAAAATAGTTTCTCCCAACCATAATTAGTACTGTGCCAATAGAGATAACGCTATGACACATAGTCATATGAAAATGTAGTTCCACCCCCTAATCAATATTGTAAATGCTACATCCATCCATCCATTTTCTTTGCCGCTTATCCTCATGAGGGTCGCGGGGAGTGCCGGAGCCTATCCCAGCTGTCAAAGGGCAGGAGGCGGGGTACGCCCTCAACTGGTTGCCAGCCAATCGCAGGGCACATAGAGTTAAACAGTCGCACTCACAATCACACCTAGGGACAATTAATGTTGCATGTTTTTGGGATGTGGGAAGAAACCGGAGTGCCCGGAGGAAACCCACCCAACATGCAAACTCCACACAGGCGGGGCCGGGATTTAACCCGCGGTCTTCAGATCTGTGAGGCCAACGCTTTACCAGCTGCTCCATCGTACCGCCGAGATGATACATCAGGAATCATAATAATATTTTATCTGACACCTAATTCCAAAAGGTATCTCAATACATCAGTTTAACAGTAGTCTATCACACCCCAAATGATATAGTACCAAAAGAGATTACAATACGACAAATTATGTATCGATACATCAGGATCTCAGTATTTTGTCAGAATCATACCAAAAAGTGAATTTCTCTTCCCGATTTTAGTGGTCTGAACTTAGCCCCAGTGGCTCGCCTGCGCTGCTCGTGGGAGAAGCTCCCCAGCAAGTACGAGAAACTTTTCGGGGACCTGCAGGACGTCTTCGACCCGTCGCGCAACATGGCCAAATACCGCAACGTCTTGAGCGGCCAGAGCATGCAGCCGCCCGTCATCCCCCTTTTCCCCGTGGTCAAGAAAGACCTCACTTTCCTCCACGAAGGTGCCCTCCTTTTGTCAAACAACAAGTTTGTCTGTGGTGTGATGTGTCATTCTTGGTGATGGACTTCCTCTTTGTCGTCATTTGGTGCTGACCCAAACAGCTTTACTTCCGCTAAAGGCTTCCTCTGTTGATCGCTTTACAGAGTCAACCCAAAACCAGCAATGGCTCACTTCATCTTATGTAGGGATTTGTTTTATGAAGTGCTGTCGTGATATTCCGCAAAACATATCGCGATGCAGCAATGTAAGTTCTGAGGGTGAACAATTAAAATAATAAACAGAGTTACAATACAAGAATATCACAATGCAGTGATTCTATGGTGTCAATGGTACAACACTATGGTGTCACAATACTGTTATTACGCAACAATTAATATCTTCAAAGAAAAGCCAGCTGTGGTATTTGACGTTATCGATGAACGTAATCTGCCGAATTGGATGATCGCGCATCAGAAAATTATTTTATATGCGTTGAATTGATATTTTACAAAGTGAGCACAGCACAATAAATCAATATTGTCACCAAAAAAAGATAACGATATTAAATATTGGGATATCATTATTTTGTCCCACCCCTCAGCAGTATTGAAAGAGAGAGCGTAATACATTGAGATATGGATATTTCATAATCATACCATGCACAAACAGATCTACTCAATATACCTGGGTAGCCATAATTTATCCCATTTCCGATCAAAACCACAAAATATCAATTTAATCCCTGCAAAGTGAAATTATAGTTGTTGTCCACCACTAATTATGACCAAAAGACATAACGAGATTTAATCCCATCTCTGCGCGCCCGCCAGGCAACGACTCTTCGGTGGATGGCCTGGTGAACTTCGAGAAGCTGCGGATGATCGCCAAGGAGATCCGACACGTCGTCCGGATGACATCGGCCAACATGGACCCGGCCCTGATGTTCAGACAAAGGTCAGCCATCTTTGTAGTCCTACCATGTCGGGTTGGGGTACATTTTTTTTAATGTTCTGTGCTTATAGCCAGTCAGCATTCATCACTACGTGTTGCACAATGTCAGCATGCAGGGTCTGCGGTGGAGGCGCACCACTGCCCCCCGAAGGCGATTCTGGTGTACTACAAAAATGGTTGGACTAGTGGACAAAAGAATTGGGACACGTGTGACTTTTTCATCACTACTATGCGTCCTCGTAAAGTGTCCTGATACTTTTGTCCAAGTAGTCTGTCACAGTGGTGGGCAAAGTAGTTACATTATCAAGAGTCATATAATATATATTGTTTGTAATTCTTTGCATAAATTTGGCCCCCCCTCCCTCCGCCCCCAAATCGGTCAATTAGAATCACTCCATCCATTCCCTATTTTGCACTTCCTCATTCGGGTCAATGATGAAGTTACTTAAATGTATTTATTGTTCAGGAGTTTTAATTAATCTATCGCGTTAAGTAATTGGGAATTGATTTACAGTATTGTAATTACTAAGATTATTGATAAAATACATTTTTTTTGTATAAACATATCAAATTTTCATTTTGTTAAATAATTTATCATTGTTAATAACGTTAACAAAAGTCATTTTAATTATTTTAAATTAATACATTTTTAAATAATCAAATTACTCCATTAATTTAATTTATTGTAAATAATGAAATGAATATTAATTGTATACATTATTATAATTATTAATATAATATTTAATAATATTTATTTAATCCCATTTATTGTCATGATATAAATCCTCTCCCCCTGGTTGGAGCGTCTGCCTCACGGTTCTGCGGGGTTCAAATCCCGGCCTCCCCCTCTGTAAAGTTTGCATGTTCTCCCCGTGGCTGCGTGAGTTTTCTCCAGATGCTCCGACTTCTTCCCACATCCCAAAATCAACAAAAGCAACCGGTTCAGGGTGTACCCGATGACAGCTGGGATAGGCTCCAGCATTCCCCGCGACCCTCGTGAGGATAAGCGGCTCAGGAAATGAGTGGATGGATGAATTATTGTACATGTATATGATTGTTATATATTAAAACAAAATTGACATAACATTTTACATAATGATAAAACCCTTATTTTTAAAACAAGTTATTTTTATAATTCAAATGTATTGTAGATTTTGTGCATATATTTGTCATTAGTTTATGTACTTGAATAAATGGTCAATTGATATATTGTAAATAACAAAAATGTGAATCTGATTAAAATATGTACATATGGTTCAACATTTTTAACTGAATAATTGATTGATTAGTTCTAAAGTTTAAAATGCAAAAGAATTAATAAAATAGGAACAAAATGAAATAATTGGTTCACATTTTAACTTCTGAACAGCCCCTCTGTCTGTTTTAAAAGTCGTATTGTGACCCTTGAGCAGAAAAGTTTGCCCACCCCTGGTCCGTGGTCACATCCCCGCCACATTTTGCATTTGTTTTTTCACTTCCATTTCATAACCCAACCCCCTCCGAAGAGGAAAAAAAAACAAAACAAAAAAAACATTTGTCCTCACGCTTCAATCTCCGCGCCTCTCGCTTGCAGGAAGAAGAGGTGGAAGAGTTTAGGGTAAGTTTTTGCCCCACCCCCACCCCTGGCACCATGTGGCATTCCCTTAAAAAAAAAAAAAAAAAAAAAAAAGCATGCAAAGAGACTGACTTGAGTGTACATCTGCCTGTGCTTGTGCATCATTAACATGATTCATTCACGGCGTTCATCCATCACTGTTGTGTCTGAGTCCTATAGTAGCTTCAAATGCTAACAGGCTAATACATGAACCATTGGAAGGTACTATATGGACTCTGCATCCCATAATATTTCCCCAGTTGTCACCAATGCCCTAACACTCTTGATGTTTACAGCATGGCGCGGCTAGTTGCATGGACTTGTTTTGCTACTATAATATCAACATTTATAAAGATAACATTTTATTGAACTTTCAACTGGTGTATACGCAACATTAGGGTCGCCTGCATAATGAGTCATTATTTTTAGAATTCCTTTTTATATATAATACTTATTCCTCTCACCGGTGTTGTTCGCATACAATATTAAGTAAACGCCTTCAGTCGTCCGCTTTACGTCATTCCAAGTTGTTATTTTATATATATATATATATATATATAATTATTACAAGTATTATATTACTGTAACACGACTTAATAATATATTGGGTTTTTATTTTAGTTCTATTACTGTAAAAACATGAAATATTTCTAAATAGCAGTTTTGTCATATTTGAATATTGTCTTATTTTAGAAATGCTTTAAAATCTTCGTGTAGTCATTTTTATGTAAAAATATTTTACACTATATAAAGTATGTAATATCGTTTTATAGTTTAGTCATGGTTTTGCAAAATTTTTGTTTATATTTAAATATATTTTCAATTTATAAAATGTAAATACTTTTACAAATGTATTACACATGTTGATTGTTTTTGGTACTATATGTTATGTAGTATTTTATACATGTATGTATATATATATATATATATATATATATATATATATATATATATAAAACATTTTTAGTAGTTAAAAAATGTGCACTACATTACCATATTTTAATAGTTTTGCTAGGTTTTTGAATTGTAGCTTTTTACATTTGAAAATTGTGCGTGCATTGTATTTTGTCATACATCTATAAAATAAATAAACGTAGATATGATGTAAATATATTTTAATTACTTTTGGGTTGTTATAAGATTTATAGGTGGTATTGTAATATTTTTGACAATGTAATTTTAATTTTTCATTTTATTTGAAATGGCAGTAACAGACTTTTGCAACTCTTTTCAAATCCTTTGCAGATCCCTGAGTCAGGGCAGCACCAACTCCAACATGCTGGACGTTCAGGGCGGCGGGCACAAGAAGCGCGTGCGGCGCAGCTCGCTGCTCAACGCCAAGAAGCTATATGAGGATGCGCAAATGGCGCGCAAGGTCAAGCAGTACCTCTCCAACCTGGTGGTGGAAACGGACGAAGACAAGCACCAGATCATGTCGCTGCAGTGTGAGCCCGCCTACACCACTAGTGAGTGCGCACACACAAAATAAAAATAAAAAATCCCACAATGCATCTGGTCATTTGAATGATAACTGGTATCTTAATTTTGTTTTTTTTTTGGGGGGGCAACTTATAGTTTCAAAGACCCTGAGCGACCGGCGATCCACCAAGTCAGACATGTCGCCCGTGTCGCTACGCTCGGCGCTGCCCTCGGGGAAGACCCAGAACCGGGTGTCGCAGGTCCTTCAGGTGCAGGTGCCGCTCAACCCGCTACGCAAGAAGAGCAGTGCCAAGGACGTTGGCCCTCCTAGTGAGTACCCGGGTCTCTTATTCGACTGCATCAGCTTGGCAAATATTAAGACCTTGGCGGTTTTCTTCGTTCCAGACTTCAGCTCCCCTCAGGTAGTGAAGAAGCCCCCTGCCAGCTCAGCAGACGAGTGGGCCGCCAAGAGAGCGTCCGACGACACGGTGTCCACCATCTCATCCCGCCACTCCAGCCCGACCGTGTCGCCGCAGGGCTCGCCGCGCAAAGGCCCGTCGGCCAAAACCCAGACCTGCTCGGGCCAGCTGAACCTGTCGGGCTCGTCGTCGTCGCTGACCAGCGACGCCAGCACCAAAGCGAGCACCGTCAGCCTCCGCAGCTACGGCATAGGTAGGCCAACCTAAGCAAACTGTTCTGGTTGTGACCAACCAAACCTTGGGAGTACCAACTGTAGTTTTCTGGTCCCGACAGCCCGGTTTAGTTTGGATACTGTAGAGTGTAGTTGAGTCAGTTTCAAACCGGACCTTGTTTACACTGTGCAGGTTATGCGCTGCTCCCTCCGGGCAAAGCGGACAACCTGTCCGACTCAAGTCACAGCGAGATCTCGTCTCGCTCCAGCATCTGCTCCGTGGACTCCGTCCCCGCTCCAGGTCTGGAGGAGCGCTGCAACAGCATCGGCGCCAGGACGTCGGTCGCGTCCGCTCCTGCCGCTCTCACTGTGCCGGTGGGCCTGCCGACGCCCGAGAGCATGGCAGCAACTCACTTGAATGTGGACTACAGCCAGCCCAGCACCAGGTAAATCCCTTTATGATTATGTTTTTGCCATATGCCATTATGTTTGTTGCCTGCTATTGATTTTTTTTTAATGTGCTCATCGTATTGTTTTTCTACGTGCCGAAATTTTCCTTCCCGTGACGTAGTTCTCCTTCTTCCGCGGCTGTGCCGGGGTCATCTCGGGGTTATGCCACACGGAGCTCCACCTTCACGTCGTCCATCTCCACGGAGGAACTGACACCCGACCTGGCCTCCCTGGACTTGGTGGCCGACAGCGGGCGCGGCAGCTGGACATCCTGCTCCTCCAACTCCCACGACTCCTTCCAGAGTCTGCCCGCCTCTTCCTGCCGCCCCTGGGACCACGGCATCCACGGCCACCCGCTGGCGCTCGCTCACCGGCTGGCCGGCAACCCGATCGCCGAGGCGGACTACGCGCGCGACTCGGAACTGGCCAAGCAGTCCCGGCAGAGCTGGGCGTCGTCAGGATCCTTGTCAGACACTTATGAGGGGAATTATGGCACCGTCAAACGGAGGAATGCGACGGAGCCCGGCTCTGCCTCTTCCGCCTTGCCGACCAATGACGACGGAGTGCAGGGCACAGACCCCGCCTACAAAACTGTGACATCCAGCACGGAGAAAGGACTAATAGGTGAGTGCTCGGCTGGATGATAAGAGCTAAAGAAGCTAACTGAACATTGCCGCATCCTCATGGCAACTTTTAGCGTGGATAGCAGGGATAGTGAATTAGTGCAAGTTGCACACATTTCATTTAAGGCTACTGCAACTTAGCTTCTCCCTGTGGGAAGTTTAAGCAAGATTATCAAAAGTTAAAGATGGGACAATGTCTTCCATTCGCACTTAAGATGCTAAGTAAATGTTTGCTTGTAGTTTTAGGAAGGTTAGTAAGTTAGCGCTGATTGTAAAAATGAGTGGCGGTGTCTGAGCCTTACCTATATGTGGTGCAAAAAATGCAAACTCAAGGAAAATAATTAATTAGCTTTGTGAGAGCGTTACTTGCAACTGCGAATGTCAGGGATGATGGTTGAGAAGTGGAGTAATTTGTAATTTGTCTTTAGCGCTGAGTCTGATTTTAGCAAGATAAGTGAGAGCGAGTTAATGTTGTTAACTTATGGCTAAAGTTAAATTAGGGGAAGTTTTAACGAGGTTATCTAATTGTAAAACGAGTATTTATGTGAGCTTCACCGGTAGTTGCTATGAAACATGATGGCAAAACATTAGCTTGTAGTTATGGCGAGCTAGCGCTCATCATAGTAATGTTTACATGTGAGCCGCCATCCTTCATCTCACTGCTTCTCGTCTTGTTTTGCTTCATGGTGTTTTCCCAGTCGTCACCACCATTTAATTTCACCATATTATTTTTTTTTTGTGTTGCTCCCCTCCACTCCCTCCCCTGCTGCTTTTTTGTTGTTGTTGTTGTTCCTCCATCGCCTCCATCCAGTTTACTGCATCACCTCCCCCACCAAGGACGAGCGTTACCGAGCCCCTCCTCCCACCCCTCCAGGCTACCAGGGTCTGGCTCTGGGGGACGTCAAAGATTGCAGCGGTGGCACTGCGGTGGCGGCGGCAGGGGTGTCCGGGAGGCCTCCCCACCTCAGACCGCCCGACTACAGCGTGGCCATGCAAAGGAGCAAACTCCTGCAGAGCCCTGGAGCCGCCGGGACTCTGGCGCACGCCCGGAGGCTTGCCGGCAGCCGCCTTGGGACGTGCGACGTGGCCGATAGCGAGGACGGTGGGTGATCGGTCCTTTCAGAGGGATCTGCGATGGGTGCAAGTGAAGCTTAACTTAAAAGATTCCGTGAGGTTCTTCATCTAACCTGGAAAAAAATAGTGATTACTGAATAACTCGAATAATTCTCACTGACATTAAAAATAACCCATTGGTCCATGCAGCATCTCAAAATCAGTGAGGTTCTTGCTTTGACTGGCATGAAATACTTCTGCATATATTCTGGGTTATGGTCCCTCTTCAAATCAATAGTGCTCCTGCTCTAATATTGAGAAATGACAGTTTGAACCCTCTGAAAATCAATAGTGTGAACTTTGAAAAATAAAATTGATTCGGTCACACGTACCCTTCCAAAATCAAAAGGATAATTTTTATTACGTATAGGTGATATGAATAAAAAAATTGACCTCTGTCGTTGTCTTCACTCTTGCAGATGAACAAGTTTCGGCCGTGTAGATCCGTTGGGGACTGCACGCCCCGGCACCATCTTTGCCACCTCCTGGAACTCGTGCCTGCTTCACTTGAAAATAAGGACCTTTTTAAAGGCTTCCAACCAGGACAACAGAAAACACAATAGTTTGATACTTTTTGAAGCTTTTAACGTTGTTGTCCCCCACCCTCATTTTAATTTTGCACCTCAGAGCTCGCGTCACGTTTTTGCTTGGGACAGCAGAAGTATCGCAGGATCACTCGCGGGTCTTCTCGCGCCTCCCACGGATCACCAGTCTCATGAGCAAGATCCCCTTGGAACTCGTACCCGCTTCACTTGAAAATAACAAACTTCAGACCAGGAAAAGATAGAGAAATGTTTTTGAAGCTTTTACTTTTTTAATCATTTGAATTTTGCACCACATTTTCCTTGGGACGAGACTGCCGACAGAAGTTCAGGTGATTTGTGGAGCACTTCCTGTTCTCGGAGGAAACAAAATGGCCGTCTCCAGAAGCTAGCTACTCGAGCGGCGTGCTACCTCCTGGACTTTTTAGGGGATAAAAACAATGTGTTATTATTTTTTCGAGGTGCAGACGAATCGGGGTAAAAAAGGTGTTGTTTACAATGTTTATTGGGCAAGTGCGTGAGCCCCCCCCCCCGCCATACCCCTCCTTTTTTTTCCCATTTTGATGGCAGCCAAACGGGATGTGTATCTCCAATTCGTGTCGATCGTACAGGAATGATTGGTCTTCCCGATATCTGTCGGGAAGACTTATGATGATAATATGGTGGCATATGTATGAATGCGTAAATGCGAACGTGTGTGTGTTTATATTTATACATATAAACGTACATACAGACAACTTTTTTTGTGGTTGTTTTTCCTGTAAATTAACCATGGTGTATAGTTTACAGACTGGAATATTTTGTTACCAGAAAAAAAAGCGTTTTTGTTTTCTTTGCGGGGTCCTCGCTTGTGCTTCTTGTAGTTGTGCAGATGATGCGGCTGTGTGTGTGTTGATCTCACAACACATAAGTGAGGGTCCACACCCCTTTTCTCCCCGGTCCCGTTTGGGTCTCTCACAAAATCTTTTGTGGGTCCCTTAGGCCTCCTTGCGCCCCCACCCCCACCAAAACCATTTTAGCACTCCTGGGCCCCTCATGAGTCTCCTCTACCTCTGTTTGGTCTCATAGGACCCTCCTGGATGTCTTTTGGGTCTTCTGAAGCGCCATTCTTTTATTTCCAAGTATCCATTGTGGGTCTGTTCTGACTGCGTTTTAAAATAATTTGTCACAAGCGGTTCTCCACACGAGACCCTTTTTAATCTCCTGGTTCCCTCCTGGACCTCCTTTCTTTCATGGGTCTCTACTAGTCTGTTTCTGTCGCATTATTTGGGTCCCTCGTGGATCTCCACATGGCTCATTGTAGGTCTCCCGGACCTTTGGGATGCCTTCTTGGCCCCTACTCATTGTTCAAGTCTTCTGTCTGATCTCGTAGATCAGGGGTGCTTATTATGTCGATCGCCCCCAATAGGAGGTCTCATATACTTTTTACAGGCCAACTTGACAGCTTTTGTGGTTCTTGTAACCTCCCGCGCCCCCCACTTTGTTTAATTGGGTTAACCCGATCTAGTTTTGATAATCCACATAGACTGAGTCGCCATTTTGACACTTTCTTCTGTATTTGCACAACTTCACTCCTCACATTCTAAACCATGTGTCAGTATTAAATCACCCTCCTCAGGGGTCAATTAGGGATTGACCCTCATTTTAGATTTCCTGGCCCCTCCATTTTAGTCCCCCGCTAGGATGCAACGAGCGATGTGAATAAGAAGCAATGACAAGGATGTACAATAAAATGTCAAATTGAGTGTTCGCCGCACAAATAACGTCCCGCGTGTGTTTACGTGACGCTCGTCTTGTTGCTGTTTTTTTTTTTTATGTCTTTTACAAAGACGACTCCATTTCGGCCTTGTACGCTTTGTATATGTATATTTTTTACCGGTGGATTGTACATAGTTGTTCTATTTTTGTTTAAGAGGATGTGTACAAAGGATTTAAAAACGAAGAAGAAAAGACATTTTATTTCCTTTTAAGTCTACTGATAAGAACTTGGGACAGTGAATAAAATCCTAAAATGGAAACATGGTTTCATTATTGTGACTTTAAAGTGATGTATTAGTTGAATAGTCACTCATTAGCCACTTGATAAGGTGATTTGACACTTTTTTTTTGCAATGAATCATTATTATTATTATTACCATTATATACTATAACTATTTATATTATTAGCGTGAAATTTAGAAAAACTCCCAAAGTGCAGTTACACTGATTCCGCCATTAATGTAAGACGAGCGCCATCTCGTGTTCATATCTATATAATCAGTAGACGACGGCGCACACCTGAGGTTTTTTTTTCGCCACATTTACGAAGTGTTCATATTGGTGTTTTTTTTTAACAACACGAGTTGAGAGCAGAGCCACACAGACAATTTTTTTGTTGCTTTGAAAGACAAATTACACACCCAAAACAAGGTAATTATTGCAGCGGTAAATTAATAATATCTGGATTTGAAAACCTCGGCTGATGCGAAGGAAGTTTACGATGTGAAACAATGGTTGGTATATGTTGGCTGTGACAACAAATTTAACTTTTTGTCAAAATTCAACGTGGCAACAAAGTCCAGGTTATTTTATTCATTTATAACGCACCTCAGTGTACTGGTGAGTATTATTATTTTGTCGTTCGACAAAGTTACTCAATGTTTGACGAATCTTAACGAAAGTTAGCTTAGCTAATGCTAAAGAAATTGTATGAAAACCATTAAGTCGAAATTTTCTTTCTTTTTCGAGTTTTCTACGTCTGAATTGAAATGTGATCTTTGCCCCATCAAATCCTTGACAGAGTGGAGGCGAAGGAGACAAAATCCTTGTTCGTGCGCTTGAGACGTGCTCGGTCTCCTCGAAGCTGAGCTCCAGCTCGACATCGGGCGACAACAGGCTGCCTGCCTTCAAGGACGCTCGGTCTCGGGGTAAGGACTGCTGGCACTCGTAATTACAAAAGATGAAATAAATGCATGGGTAACATATGGATTTATACAATGGTTAAACATTTCAAATACCCTCTGAATCTTACCCATGAGACAATCTATCTTTCCTTTCATTATTGTAATTTTATTGCTGCTGTCAGCAAGGAGAGCTCTTTATGATGATGTATGAAGAATAGTTTGCAGTTTTCACACACAGTTCCACTGCCAACCACCAAGGGGCAGTGTTGTTTTTTTTTTTCTTTTCAGAAATACAGCTGAAGACGGGAGTTTTCAAAATTGTGGAAAAAGGCTATTTATTTTTGTGGGCAGGACATTTATCTATGCCACCATTAAAAGACTCTTCTATCCCCAAGACATATATGTATATTTTACAAATACAAAACAGTAAACAATCTGTTGACGTAAAACGTTGATAAATCTCACTACACAAAAATGCCTGATTCAAAAACAACCCGGTTAATTTGGTAACCCAACAGATAGTTTGAACATTTCCTCTAATTTTAATCCAACGTTGGTTCAAATTAACCAAACCTCTGACCCAACTATGCCAAAGCAAAAGGTGACTTACAAGTTTGATCTGGCATTTTTTTTAAATCGCATTTTATAGCGTTGCCAATGTTCACGTAAGTGTAAAAAGAAGTCAATAGCTGTTTGTTACAACTACCTACCAACCCAAGCTAAAATTACCTTGTCCAGGATATACAAAGATATTAAGATGAGTCTGACACATACTTCCTTGACACCACTTACTCATGTCCTATTAGCCACAGGTTTTGCACCATCTTGTAGCATTTTAGAGCGCTATGAAAAGAGCACCAGAAACCTGAATAGGTGAGTTTTTCAGTGGAAAGCCAATGATAGGTTCCACAGAAAAAGGTAAATTTATGAGTAGAGAACTGTGAATATATATATATTTTTTTTAATCGCCTTGTGTTATGGTGAATGCGTGTGTGCAATGATGGACAGCGATACGTCGACTCATGTTGACGGAGAGACGCTAACACCAGGCCATGTGAATGTGTGTGTTAGCACATAATGTGCTGCAGCAGACAACGTAAATTATAGTACTACTATGATGGACTGTTTTATCCTGTCTTCCCGTTCCATGTCTCCCTTCCTTCTTTCTATATTATAATTCACCCGTCACCCGAGTCGCTTCCACGGGTCTGCGCTGGTGCCACTTTTACGTGTGCGCGTCTGGCCGTGTCAGTGGTGAGGTGTCACCTTGGCCTCCTGGCGAACCTGAAACGCTGCTGAAATGTTTTCACGCTTCAAAACTATCAACAGATTAATCGGTAAATCTTTAAATGACAGCCCACCCGCTTAAATCGGGATTTGTTCACATCAATATGCGCTTGAACTTTTCTGGCTCCGGGCGCAGGATGATGATGTCACTGCGGGATACGTTACGGATGGTGCTGACACTCGGAAACTGAGCTCGATCCGACTTTTGATTTGGCTTTAGCTGAATTTTCCTATCAGAAAGGATGAGAGTCAGATAAATCCATTCCTGCTTTGGAATTGTTCTTGCACAGGTCATGAAATTTATCATATTTAAGTGCCATGTCATGTAAAAAGTTTTCATTCGTTCAGTATTTTTAACTCGTTGTACAATTATTAAAATGTATCTTAGTACAATTGCAAAAATGACTACTTACACACAAAACAAATTTTGGGGGTGTTGAGCTCTAGGTCTATTTTCTGGTTTTGTCCCTAGGTTATCATTCAATTTCCTGTTGGACGTGTGCATGCAAAAACCCTCGTCGTGATCAAGTTAAAAGTGATTTGTTGACAGTCACGTGGCGAGCCCAGTGCGAGCATCAAAATTCTGTTGGGCCTCATGATCTGCCAATTAATTCCGAACCTGTCAGGACATTTTCATGGCAGAGTCAAAGCTCCGAGCTGTGTCCAGTTATCAAATGTCAGTTTTTCCACTTCTCCCCAGCCTGTTCCTCCCAAAGGATCCTGGGTAATTTAGCAGGTAATGAGCACTCTGCCCGTGTCACAGAGGACTTATGCTATCTTGGAAACGCAAGACACACTTATTAGCATAATTTGAGTTGCGGAATAGATACTCCATCTTGCACCTGCTGTGGCATTTTCACAGGCTGACAAGCAGCCAAAGATCCACCTAAGCAAGCAAACCCCCCAGAGGATGATGATTGTGCGCCCCAGCCCGCTGACTTTGCGTTTTAACGGGCCAACTGGTTCTTTTAAAGCAGCACCTGTTCCAAAAGCACGGCTTACATTAGCAAATATGTCGTCAATAAGCGCCAAAGCAAGTTGTAGCATCCAATGAGGGCTTGTGACTTTGATGGTTGGACCCCAGGTACCCTTTTCCTCATAACCACTGCTTCTTTCACTAGATTCTGAGCTAGATTCTGTCCAAGTGTTTCCACCCCTGATTCAGTGTTTGTTGTGGTTCTGTGTGACTTTGGTCTATCTCTACAATGGGCCCACATCCGAGACCTTGGTTTCTGGAGATTTTATTGGTATTAGTCTGGAATGAAGGTTTTCTCCTTGTAAATATTCTCCAGACTTGGTTTCCAAAGAGCAGCTGTGGCTGTCTTGCAGATGGTAGTTGTTCTGGATTCAAGAAACTGTTGTTGAGTGAGTCTTCTGAAACTGCTTGCACAGTCTATAATCATCCCGTTTTCCACAAGATTATCCTGTTCACGCTCACCACTGTCCTGTTTCAGATGCCTCCAAAAACTGGGAAATTCATGGGACGACTTGTACTGGACCACATTCCAAGACCTTCTTCTCAGTAGACTTGGTTAGTCCACAAAGTCTATACCCTTCTCAAGTGACCAAATGAATCAAATCTTCCCCACGTACGTACTCTTTTGATTGATGAACAAGTTTTATTTATATACAACTTTACTATAGATGGGTGGCAAAACTGGTTAGAGCGTTGGCCTCAAAGTTCTGAGGACTGGGGTTTGAATTCTGGCCTCACCTGTGTGGAGTTTGCATGTTCTCCCCGTGCCTGCGTGAGGTTTCTCAGGGGACTCCAGTTTCCTCCCACATCCTAAAAACATTGTAGACTCGAAATTGCCCTTAGGTGTGATTGTGAGTGCGACTGTTGTGCCCTGTGATTGGCTGGCAACCAGTTCAGGTTGTACCCTGCCTCCCTTTCCAGTATGATGTCATCTGTAGGTCAATGTCTTCAGGCAGTGTATGGGTCCATATCACGCATGCCTGAATTAATTCTTTTACAGACCTATTAATGAATCAATAACGTAAAAAAAAATCAATCTTTAACGGCAAGTCAAAAGAGGTCAGGTAAAAGCCGTTTTTTTTTTGGTTTTTTTTTTTTTAAATTGGCGCTCTTACTTTCTTGCCACATGTTTACGAACGCAAGGTCACATGTGACATTTCTAAGCAATCAATACCCGGTTATTGTGAATGACATTTGCAAGAAGTCCATAACTTGGAATGGCTTGAAAATGTAACAGCGCTGACTGGGCATGTAACCAGTGATCCGGACTCAAGAAATCTCTCGGCGTGACCCGCTGATTACAGACATAGTGGCGCAGTCTCCGAAAGCAGCCTTTTAAAGATTGAGCTACAGCGCAAATGCTAGAATGCTCGAGGGGCCACGGGAAAAGAGGAAATTAATCCACGACCTTGAGGTAGAAATGTCGCTGGAGCGGTGGGCCTGTGGTGAATTGCGCTAACCTGACAGTCTTGTTATAAATGAACAGCGGAGTTACTTACTCGTTATTGAGGGGAGACCTTTATTAGAAACCTTGATTGAATGGATGTGGGGGGTGGAGGTGGGGGGGAAACTCAATGTTCCTGTATCTGATCCGAATTTGTGCCTTAACCTCATTAAGCTCCGCTATTTCTTAGATCTCTTTGGGCGCATTGAAAATCTGAAGTCCTTTACTTCTAATTAAAATGAATGCGGGGCTGGTGCCAACCCTCCCGAGTTCGCTCAGTTATTTTCATACCGCAACTTCACGTACACAGATCGACAGACCTGAGTTGTTGGATTATTTTGCCGTGCATTCGATTTTGGCTATATGGGGATATGGCATAAAATGCTTCGTGTGAAAATAACCAACATGGAATATGGGTGGCTGTGTGAAAGGAAATAACGGTAAGACGGTATCAGGGGTGTGAAGTTTAACACCCGGGACTCACTTCTGCTGCCCTTTTGCATTGAGAGCAAATGGCAGGTGAGGCCCACGTATTGTGTGTGTCTTGGCATTACTTTTGTGATAAATAATCTGCTGCAATGTGACGCGTGAGCTGAAAAATATCAATTTTCCTGACAATAAAACGATCCCGGATGCTGCCTGTCAGCTGTGGCAAAGAAGCTGATGATTTATGGCTTTTTTGCGTGAGAGGATTCAAAGTCAGGTCAGTTTGGCCATCAGAACAACACAAATCTGTCCATCTCTCGATCTTCCTATCTATCAATGATGTTTATCATCTATTTACTAAGACGGTCATCTTTTCTGTATCTATGCCATTTTTTTCAATGAGTTTCCTTCTGCACCTTTGCAAAATTCCCCTTTGATAGTCAATTTGTCACGTTTTCTATTTAGATACATTTGTATTGAATCTTAACTCATGTAACGTGTACAGAAGAGCTGGCGTAGCCACTGTAGCTTATAAGCAAATCTTTAGCTTCAGACTTATCTAAAATCCAACAGTTTGTGAAAATTACACGCCTTTGCTGGAGTTACACAAGAATCTACTTTTGTTTTTCTCTATACACATTTTGAAATTGTCTCAAGAAGATATTGTAACAGTACCAACTAGCTAGCTAGCCTTAGCTGTTGACTGCCAAAATCCTACAGATAGGTGGAAAAAGACCTACCCTTTAATGTAACTACACTATAATTTTCTGCCATTTATTTTTCTTCTTATACGGATTAAAATTGTCAGTAGACGCCAGTGTAGTATAACTAGTTAACTAGCTTTAGCATCAGACTTAGCTAGACGACTTCAGACATTGTGAAATGTGCACAACTTTAAAGTAGCTACACTGTAATCCATTTTTGCTGCTCGTCAGTGGTCTTTTGACTAACCTGCGTAGTCATGATACAGAAGTTATAAAAGCAAACTGAATCTCATTTTGAAATTTTTGTTTCCAAACAAAATTCATACAGTTCCAAAGAACAAGCGACTTTAGTCGACTTCGATAAAACAAAAGCCAAATACTTTATTTTTAAACTTTTTTTTTTTTTTAATCCCTGAATCGTCTCACGTTGGTATCGCAAAATCTGTTTCAATTTCACGCATGGAAAAATGCCTTTATTCTATCTTTTGCGCAACTGTGCTTCCCGCCGGCATCCTCTTCACAAAAGCAATAGGTTTCCACACACACTGTTCAAATGTGATAACAAACCGCGGTTCGCACGCAAGATGTGACCTTTTGATTGTTCTTCTCTCTTTGTAACGTAGAGTCACTCAGTTTATCTCTGGATGCTCTCCAGCACTCACTTTCTGACACTGTGTTTTTTGTTGTTGTTTTTTTTCACGGGGGAAAGCGCAAGGCAGGAAACAAACGATTAAACCGTGGAAAGGACAATAACAAAAACTGTCCAATAAGGCTAAGGTGCTTTGCTAAGGTTAAGTGTAGCAGTTACTGTTAAGGCGTCAGGGTAGGTTTTGTGTTAGGGATGGTTTAGGGGTTTGGGTTAATGTTAGTTAAAATTTTGGATTAGGAATTAGGGGTGGCGTTAATACCGGTATGTGCATTAAATATTGTAGCTTCTACATGAATTAGAAGCTACGATGTATTCATGAAGTGTATTTTAGTGAAGTGCATTCGCTGTACGTCATCCTCGTCTGACAGAAGTGCAGCTATCGTCAGGTATAATTGTTTTAGCTAGCTCGTTATAGGAAGCAATTTGATGATTCAACCAACAATTTAAAATATTGGCTAATGTTTAGATGGAACAGCAAAGGATTGAGTCCATGAATTTATGCTTATATTTCTTTATTCCTTTCTGGTTTGTGCTGCCACGAAAAAGGATATCTGCAATGGACAATCAAAACTGCTGATCAGTTTGTGGGCACCACTCTACCCACCCTCGAGGACTTGCATACTATTCAAACGAGGACAAGAACAGGCGGTATCCTATCGGACCATCCGCATCCTGGCCACCACCTCTTCCAGCTCCTTCGCTCGGGTACGTGCTACCGATCAATGCAAACTAAAAACGAGCAGGCATTCCGACAGCTTTCCCCCCTCTTGCAATTAACTTCTTGAGCAGCTAACGTACAAGAGCAGACAAAATCCTCTCAGACCCCTCCCATCCTGGTAACCACCAGAGCACAGCTAACAATTTTTGTGTCTTGTTTGTTGTCACAAACTGCCGTGCTGCTTATTATTATATACTGTGTTATTACTTGTGCACTCACTGTAGAACTGTCACCACCCTGTACTATCTGCACATGTGTTGTTGACAAATACTAGCCTCCCGTACCAGAGTCAGATCTGCACCATTTGCACAATAATCATTGTCCCAGATTATTTTACTACTGGCCAATTTAAACGGCATACATGGCTTGAAGTCTTAATGTCCTTTGCACATACTGCTCTAAATGTCGGAGGACCAGAGTCCTCCATCCATCCTATCCACAACTGTCCAAAAAAAAATAATTGTTCCATCATATCCAGATTACTAGCAACCTTTATTGCTCTGTGACTGTTACTCTGACGTTCATCCATCCATCCATCCATCCATCCATCCATCCATTCATCTTTTCATCAGGGGCTCCATGTCTTTATCATCTTTTTCAGTAGGTCTGTTGTCATTTATGACATACTAAAGCGACTCCTACTACCAGAGACAAATTCCTTGTATGTTTCTGACATACGTGGTGAATTAAGATGATTCTGATTCTGACTACAAGGGGGTTAGTATACAGTAGGTATCAGCGGTAAGGGTAGAGTTAGGGTAAAAGTTTGAGTTGGGGGTTACTAATAGAGGATTAACGTTACTATAATGGACCTATGGTTGGTCTTTTATTAATAAAGTGTCAGCTCTTGTTGATATTATCTATGTGCAGAGTAAACAAACCGCGCGACTGTGGCATATTTTTCCCTCCATTGGCTTTATATTGACAATCGACGCCATTGCTAATAAAAGTGGCCAGCTATCGCTTTCAGATTCCTCAAGGGGAAGTGGGCCATCACAGTCTCACCCTGCTTAAAAAAAATAAATCTACAGCGTCATCTACTGTCTCATTTGTCAATTTGCCGGAAGGTTCAGCGAGTGCAGGAAAGGTAAACACATTGTGTCACATTGAGGGAGGAGTATAGTATTTCCCATTTGTGTTTTCTATTTATTTCACACATCTTATTTTCCTCAGTGAATACACATTGTCTTTTTATGTACTCGCAGGAGAAAAAGTTCATCCCGTTTACAAGAACAACCAATTTAATGACTTACTCAAGTGGGAAGCTTTTGCTCGAGTGGTGCAAGACGAAGCATCGGGTGGTCAATGTTAATAGAGATAATGGAAAGGAAACGAAAAAACGGCATTAAAAAAGGCATTGTCCTCCTTAGCGCTTGCTGGCTCGCACTAATGGCTTTTATTTGTGAGCTGTGAGCGTCAAACATTTTCTCTTAAGTGTACAACATTTCAAGGATGAGTCAGCACATTTCACCAACACTTTTTGTTTAAATTGAACTAAGCGCGACATCTTCCAGTGTGTTCATGATTTGCGTTCAAACAATAAAAACAGATGGCGGAATATTTCCCGCAGAACTGATGTGACTTGTGCAAAGCTCTCATTGGCTGCAATCAGATAAGTTTAAAATTCACATTAGAGACATCCGTGTGAAGAACTAACAAGCACAGCAATGTTGAGCTCATGACTCAAGACATCAGTCCTATCTGCTTCCTCGTATACGCTCACTCTGATAAGCTCACTTTGGTGACCACACTCTTATGTCCCCGTTGCTGTGACCTCACTCGTATGGCCTCACCTTTAAAATCTCATTTACAGTATAGATTTCGTGCACCTACGTCACCGAAATCACGTGACTGGCCATATTGCCGGTCAAGGAATGTATTGTTCAATGCTCAGTCCGTTGAGACCCAACGAAAATATGTCTTATAGCACGACGGCCAGAGTTTTGTCCAATACCGTTAAACATTTAGAAGGTGATAGGTGACGAAGGTACGTGGAAAAATGAGAGACACTTGGCATAGAGGACCCATATTTAATGCCTTGTCGATGTTTTCGCAAACTCACATTCATTAACTATGATTGCGGGGAAGAAAAAAAAAAAGAGCACGGGGAGTCGGCTCCTCCGTACACGGAAGCGTATTGCGGCTACACCTACACACCGCTAAACCTCTCTGCGGCATACTTTTTTTTTTTTTAATACGCATTGTTCTCAAATGAGTCAATTTGGCATTATAAATACTTTGGAATTTGAGACTAAGAATAATTCCTCCCCGAAACGAAGTGATTGTTCCACAAGCGTGTGTATTTGCTTGGGCACCAGCCATCATGTTTAATTGCCGAAATCCATCGATCTTTTCCAGTTCTTTCTTTGAATAGCTGTCTCGTCTGTTGCGACAACCAACAGCACAATAGGTCTCGGGTAATGTAAAATATTCTCCTCCGGTTCAATGTCCCCCACAATGTCGAGCAGCTCTGTTTGACCGACAATATGGCGCCGTGAAAATGGCAACGTCACGTGCACAAGGTCTATATAATGTCACATCGCTCCCTTGAATTTACTCCTGTGACTTTAGCCCCTCGCCCCATTGCTAGAAATGCCGTAGGATCGGTGGGTCAATTGAAAAACTGGTCATCAACTATGACCTCACTCGGATTCCCCAAAGTTTATAATCTCCTCACTCTTATGACTGACTACTTTCTCTGGTTTTATTGATTCACCCCTTATCCACTCACTCTGCTGACCTCACTCAGACTTCACTCTTCTTACCTCACTTTCTGGTCTCACTCCCATTACCTCACTTTTCTGACCTCTATTTTCTTACTCCTTCATTTTGACATTTTCCCTCACTCTTACAGCATTTCTTCTTTGGCTTGACTCGTATGCCTTCACTCGGACGACCTCCCTTCTACGACTTCACTCCCGGGACGTCACTCATACGACCTCACTCCCGTGACCTCACACCTGTAATCTTAACGGGTTCCATGAAAGTTCTTTCGTGGGTAGAAGGAAAAAAAAACAAAAAACGGTCAACTTTATCCAAAAGCGCTAACTCCACACTAATGAAAGTCCCTTCTTATCTCACCCTCATGAATTTTAATACAGACGCACAGATTACATTTGTGTAGATACTGCACAGCCTTGGGGGAGGGAGTGACAGAGGCGAGGTTACCGGCCGAGATTCCCATTGTGAGCATTCGGAAGAGCGCTTATTGTTTCCTATGAATACATCAGCGTGGCACCCAGCCAAGGATAAAGCCAAAAGAAAATTGTTGGGCTAACGGGGCTAAGTAAAAATGACATACAGTATCTACAGATACATCTTTCCCTTCGAGAACTTTCCAACTTGTTGTCTTTTGGGGAAAGATAAGTAGTTTGCTCACTTTCATAGCGGGATCCCTGTGCTTTTCAAAATTTAATTTTCTATCACATCAAATACGAAATGTGTGAATTGTTCTCCACATGACCTTTCACATTTGCCGTTTGATGTGGAATGAAAAAATGAAGTCCACGATTCTGACTGAGATAAAAATGTTAGGACTAATGGATGAAATTGTTGAGGAAAATTAAAAAAAAAAAAAAGGTAAATATGAGCATTTACCCTATAAAATGTCATAGTTGCCTCACGAATAACCACAGAATAACTGTTTTATTATGAATGGATGGATCTAAAAATCTACAGAACCCTCTTCAAATGCCGCGTTTCTGTTATGTGAAAAAAATGAAATCACTAAAAAAGTGGACCATGATGGTGGCAGTATCATGCTTTAGGGCTGTTTTTCCGTTAGTCAAGGTAGGTAGGTAGATCTATCTATCTATCTATCTATCTATCTATCTATCTATCTATCTATATCTATCTATCTATCTATCTATCTATCTATCCTATCTATCTATCTATCTATCTATCTATCTATCTATCTATCTATCTATCTATCTATCTATCTATCTATCTATCTATCTATCTATCTATCTATCTATCTATCTATCTATCGATCTATCGATCTATCTATCTATCGATCTGAAATTAAAATAAGATATAACATTTACAGTTTTCAAAAAAAAACAAAAAACGTCATCTGATCATCACATCTTCCAGCATCAAACATCCAAGGCAACAGGACAATGCGTACTTGCCTCCTTCCTAAAATTCCCAAAAGGAGGACCTGCTCCCAACCTCCTTGTCGATTGGCATCCGTGGCGACCGGGTCAACCTGTCCTTGAGGATGAGTAGAAATTGGCACAGGCGTTGCGTAAATTTGCCAAACAATCAGTTTGAGGCGGGGGCATCTTCCACACACACACACGCACACATGCGCAAACATGGAGACACAAACACCTTCTGGCCCGCTCATCTGCGCCCAAATAAAACATAAAACAGTTTGGTGACTTTGTTTTGACTCCTTCAGTTTTGCAATTATGATGGAGAAAAAAAAAAAAAAAGGAGCAACCGCTTGCTGACCGCATCTCATTTTCTGGATATTTCTAGCGCAATAGTTGCCATATGCCACCATGGCGGTGTGATGATGCCTTGCCCGATAGATTACTTTCACCTCATCAGCCCGCGCTCTCTTGGCAGAGGCCGGCGGGACTTGCTCTCCACGGGTTTGCGCTGCAGTGTGTGAGTGTTGGTGTGTTAATGGGGAAGGAAGAACGGGAAGGAAGGGAAGGACGCAAAGGTTGAGGTTGGTGGATGTCAGTGAGTCAAAGTAAAACTCAACCGCATAAAAAGTACTTGGACCTTGAGCAAAGTTGGTTTTGAGCACTCAAGTGCTGCAAATTGCATCACAGGCAAAAATATACAATAATGCACTCTGATACAAAGACACAAAACACACAATCACATGCAAACAAAGATGAACACCATACAAACACACAAGCCCGATACACAAATGACAAAGATGCACTTTTTAGTCCGCAAGTCAATGAATATAGTTTTCTATTGAATGAAATTACATTTTTCAATTAGTATGAGTTACATTTCATTAGTTCCAGTCAGGTGGCACGGTGGAGCAGCTGGTAAAGCGTTGACCTCACAGTTCTGAGGACCCGGGTTCAATCTCGGACCCGCCTGTGCGGAATTTGCATGTTCTCCCCGTCCCTACGTGGGTTTCCTCCAGGCACATCCCAAAAACATGCAACAATAATTGGACACTCTAAATTGCCCGTGGGTGTGATTGTGAGTGCGGATGTTTGTCTCAATGTGCCCTGCGATTGCCTGGCGACCAGTTCGGGGTGTACCCCACCTCCTGCCCGTTGACAGCTGGAATAGGCTCCAGCACTCCCCATGACCCTCGTGAGGATAAGCGGCAAAGAAAATGGATGGATACTTTCAATCATGGGTGAGCAAAATATATTTTGCTTTCTCTGAATGTCTTAAGATTTTATTTTGAAACAATTCCAAGTAGAGTGCCTTGAAATGTGACTGATCCCACTTTAGGTTTTTTTTTTTTTTAGAGCCGACGGATTATCTTTTTTTCTTTTTTTTTGCTTTGACTTTCAAACTGAAATTTAATAATTTACTCCAAAACAAGCAGTAGTTTGACAGATTTATTGAAAATTAAGTTTTAAACCAGGGGTCTCAAACTGGCAGCCTGCAGGCCATTTCCGGCATCCAAGATGATATTTTGAGCCCCCCACCTAACTATGACAGTTAAATGACAGTGTGGCCCTGAAGTTTTATATAAATGGCACTATTAGTGCTGTGTGCAGAGCTGACGAACCTACCAATCACGGTGGGGTCGTGGCTCTCAGGGGCGTGACAGCGACCAGGCTTGATGCAGGCAGAGAAACATTTTTCATTGAGTGAAAGTTACAGTGGCGTTGCCATGGAGAGTTTCATGAGAAGTTTTTTTTTTTTTTTTTCACACAACTTGTTTACACCAGATTCCTTGCTTATCTTTTGTGCTAAAAAAAATAAATAAATGAAAAGACGTTTTTTAAACTTTCTCATTTAAATTGCGTGCGTGTGCGCCGAGGCTGCGGCTCAGCGTCAGCTAGAATGTGCCCACAGCGGCCCCCGAGGTGAATTAAGTTAGAGACCACTGTTCTAAACGGTTTATTGCCAGACCCATTTTTAGGTTTACTTTCAAACATTAACATAAAAGAGAATTGCATAGTATTAAAAAAAATCATATACATATACAAACATCTAAAAAAACAGCCATATAGCTTTGCCCTAAATAAGTCTCTTAATTTAATGTTAGAAACAAATATAAAATGCTATTAAATAGCATCTGTGTTGCAGTGTTATCAATTCTGGAGCAACAAATGTAGCAGTAGTGGCTTCAGAATTTGGAATTCGCTCCTGCATCAATTTCCTTCCACGCCGCTGCTTCCCTGCTGCAGCAGTGTTGATTTTCTACCCTCCCCCCCCCCTCAATGGAATATTTTTATCGTTCCTTTATACTCGTATTAGTGCCTCCAGGTCCATTGGGGAAAAGCAACTTGACCTTTTTCTCTCTGTCACTATGGTGAATCGAGGCATCAGGACATGATGTCATTTTGCATGGGCTTAACACGAGATGAGCACAATTACGGTTGATTCCTGTTCTGCAACCAGATACTCTGTTTCCTTTCTCAGGGTTAGTCAACTCAGAGTTCAGTTTTGGACTAACACTGTTGTTGAACCTCTTTCCTGCAATACCTATGAGTATGAGTACACGCTATACGAAGTCAAAGATCAACTCCAAATATCACAAATGCAAAAATTCTCCAAATGAAGACAGAGTAGATCTACTCCACGAAAGAGATGTGTGTGTATTTGGCACTATTTAATAGAGGTTACACAACAGTTAACTCCCCCCACACAAACACACACACAATTCATCCCATAGAAAACCAAACATAGAAACCACATTGACACAGCTACAGTGGTCAATTGAAATACGGCTTTATTTTGTTCGGTGACCATGCTTGTACCTCTGAACAATTGTATCACAAATGATCATTTCTGATTTAAAATAGTTACTTGAAATGCAATGAATATATTTCAAAACAAAAAATTGCACTTTTAAGTGTTGTACTGTACAAATAATGCACAGTAGCAACTTTTGCTCCCGGGATTACCTACAACCATGGAAAATGTAAACAATTCACAACTGTACTTAATGCAGCTCAATCGCATATTAAGGTTCCCTATCAAGCGTCAAAATTGGGTGAAAAACCAAGAATGTTATTGTTTAATCCATCCATTTTCTTTGCCGCTCATCCTCACGAGGGTTGCGGGGAGTGCTGGAGCCTATCCCAGCTGTCAACGGGCAGAAGGCGGGGTACACCCTGAACTGGTTGGCAACCAATCGCAGGCACATCGAGACAAATAGCCGCACTCACAATCACACCTTGGGGCAATTTAGAGTGTCCAATTAATGTCGCATGTTTTTGGGATGTGGGAGAAAACCGGAGTGCCCGGAGAAAATCCATGCAGGCACGGGGAGAACATGCAAACTTCACACAGGGAGGTCTGGGATTAATATAAATGTTCATATTATTACGATTGATAAATGTTTCTATGTTTCTGTTTTTTTTTTTGCTCATTTTCTTTCGATAAGTGAAGTCGCAGAATGAAAAAGGCTGAGTCGTTTGTGCCTTTCTTCTACGTAGGGGTAGGACAGTTTGTATTTATTTATTTGACCAATGTAGCATCTCATAGGAAAAGGCAGGAATGTGCTGAGTTGCACTCACATAGCGGGAGCAGCCGTGTTTCTTCATGGTCGTCCAAGGTCAGGGGCAATGCAATTTGATCCTGTCAGTCACATGGCAGTCATTGAATAAAAGTTGTTTTCTCTCTCTCCCTCCCCCTCTCATTCGATAGTTCTGGTATTCCTAATGAGATGGCCACTGTGTATTTTGATCTATCAACCTACACAATCTTCTCGCAGACCAGAGTTCCAACGTTATGTCTCACGTCATCTTTTTTTCTACAAAGGTTTGAGTCGTGTGACTCCTCCGAGGTGTGTATGTTGTCCTCCGTGACATACGCCAAATGTCGGTCTTGGTTTTGCACCTTCCCCTTTAGTAGCAAAGGTCTGGGATTCCTCGGTGTCAGCATCTAAAAATAAAACATGGCAGCCTGCTGCTTTTCTGCACACACGCCCGTTTGACATCAACAACTATCTAAATTTTTTGGACAGGGTTGAACCAGAGCAGCGAAATGCCTGGCCCAAAAGTTGACACACTCTTCGTACGTTGTGCGGAGGTGAGCAAATCAGTTAGCCTCGCGTCACTTGCTTCAGCTATTCTGATCCCCGCTCTTCTTAAAATATTCATACCAAAGGGACCGTGGGGGTGGCGAGGAAAAAAAAAAAAGCAGCGGCGCAAATTGAAGCTAAAGTGTTATGCACAAATAACAACTGTGCGATAGCGAGAACATTATTCAGCATACAAAATACACCAACATCTCGACATTTGTCCCTTCTGGACACTTGTCGCACTACGCCATTCCGCTGCACTACGGTACAATGGTGTGGAAATATTTTCTGGAAAAAAAAGATCAGTTTCAAAATATGCGAGTGTATCCTCAGATACAACAAAATGAATGTATAGGACTCCAACAAATTGGTGATTACATGGGGCAGAGGGCAGCACGGTGGATCAACTCGTAAAGCGTTCACAGTTCTGAGGACCCGGGTTCGATACCAGCCCCGCCTGTGTGGAGTTTGCATGTTCTCCCCGTGCCTGCGTGGGTTTCCTCCGGGCACTCCGGTTTCCTCCCACATCCCAAAGACATGCAACATTAATTGGACACTCTAAATTGCCCTAACGTATGATTGTGAGTGTTGCTGTTTGTCTCTATGTTCCCTGCGATTGGCTGGCGACCAGTTCAGGGTGTACCCCGTCCAGGACTCCCACGACCCTCGTGAGAGTAGCTCTACTCTCAAACCTAACTGAAACAGAAACGTAAACCAAAGCCGTATTTCCTAAACTCAAGAACATCCATTCATTCATTTCTGTATAAGTGGATGGATGGATGTCTGAGGGTCACGTTGAAAGCGGGACAAAGTCACAGTCTGGCTAGGAAGTATTCGTGGAGGCACTCTAACTGGTATCATTCGTTGGATGATGCGACTTCCCAAGGGAAACCTTAATGGCAATCCAGGCTCCTCTGGGACCACAGCGTAAAAGTACCTATCCTCCCATCTCGTCACAAAATGGCAGGGAGTCATCGATAAGAGAGGACCTGGTGATTATTTGAGCTCTCAAGTTGTTAGCCTGATGGCTTTTTAATTGTTGCTAATAGCATTGCAGCTAACGGCAGAGGCCACTGGGAGTTTTTGCTTTCCCCCTCGGACCCCACCTCCATCCCATCTCAATATAGCTTTCACTTTGTCCTTCACGTTCTCCCCTACCACTTTGATGGCATTCATGAAGTGGAGAAAATGATTTTTTTCTTCTCTCTCCCCCGTTTCACCTTTTCCAAACAAACAGAACACTGTACTCAGCGGCACCTCGCGGCAACATATTAGGTGCTGAATTGGCTATTTAGTGTGGGAGCAAATGAGATGACAGGTAAGCGGAACATTTGCAAGGACAGCCTTGCTCACACAAAAGCTAGATATTATAAGCAAAGAAAGAAACCTTTTTTATGATCATCTTCCTCCAGCACCCCTTTCTCTCAAAGTCTAACCTAGTGAAAGGCCTCCTGCTGGGACCTTGTCGCTCAATTGTGCCCCCATCCCCGTCGTCGCTGCTGACTATCAGTGGAAGTCTGGCATTGTGAGCGGTTCACATACCTGTCGCTACCCCGCTGTGATGGCTTATGCGCGCAAAACCCCAGTAAGACGCTCTGTCAGGAATGCTGCGAGAGCGTCAAAGTCAAATGTTTGTTCTACTATGAGAGGGTAACGCTTTTTTTTTTTTTTTGCTTCCTGCCAAAAGAAGGCATTTTGAAAGGGGTGGAGACAACTAAATAGCAGGTCTTTCTTCTTCTTCTTTTCCTTTCGGCTTGTCCCGTTAGGGGTCGCCTCAACGTGTCAACTTTTGCCATCTTAGCCTATCTCCTGCATCTTCCTCTCTAACCCCAACTGCCCACATGTCTTCCCTCACCACATCCATAACCTCTTTGGTCTTCCTCTCGCCCTTTTGCCTGGCAGCTCCATCCTCAGCACCCCTCGACCAATATACTCACTCTCTCGCCTGGAGATGTCCAAACCATCTAAGTCTGCTCTCTCTAACTTTGTCTCCAAAACATCCAACTTTGGCTGTCCCTCTAATGAGCTCATTCCTAATCCTATCCAACCTGTTCAGACCAAGCGAGAACCTCGACATCTTCATTTCTGCTACCTCAAATTCTGCTTCCTGTTGTTTCTTCAGTGCCACCGTCTCTAATCCATACATCATGAAAGGCCGCACCACTGTTATAAACTTTGCCCTTCATCCTCGCGGATACTCTTCTGTCACATAGAACACCAGACACCTTCCTCCAGCTGTTGCACCCCGCTTGGACCCAGTTCTACACTTCCTTACCACACTCTCCGTTGCTCTGTACTGTTGACCCAAAGTATTTGAAGTCGTCCACCCTCGCTATCTCTTCTCCCTGGAGCTTCACTCTTCCTCCTCTGCCCCTCTCATTCACGCATCACGCAAAGTTCTTTGACGCCTCAAAAAGGTTCTTGCAGGATAGTGGGGAAAAAAGCAACAGATAACTTCCTGTTTTACCCATTTTAAAATATTAAAACCCTACCTGTTAAAATTCAAAAAGGTTGAAAAGGGAAAATGTTCATCTCCAAAAAGTGCCCAAAAAAAACTTTAAAAATCACCGCCTTAACCCTAGACCAACCATGACCCAAACTCAAATCCTGACCCAAGAGGGCACAAATGCCAACCCAATTCTAACACTACCAATTTCACATTAAGGTATGCAGAAATGTTGTTAAAGTTCAAATTCATTCCAATACAGACCCAAAGAAAGATCGTTCTCACCTTGGTGGATATCAGCCAATCTCATGGCTATTATGTATTATTTCATAGACTTTTACACTGGTTGGTAATAGATATCCATCACATCACTACTTATAATCCTCAACCGTGCATTCCATCCCCCGCAGCGTAATTCCAAAGTATAAGAGGTTATCTTTATTAATAGTCTCTCGGCGCCCATTTTGCATATCCTTTCAGGAGTGTATTTGATATACGCTCAGAGACCATGACATCATCTTGATCACTGTAGCGAAATATTAGAAATCCATACACTCCAAACATGATGTATGACTCGGTCGACGTGGAATTGACTGGCGCTTTGGTGCGTTTGCTTTTTCGTGAGGATGACAATAAAGATGGGGGTGGTGGGGGGGTGGCGGCGACAGAATCAAGAATAATTTGCAGGTTCAGTACGGCGGAAAAGGTCAGAGCGCAAAGACGGATTAAGAACGAGGCTCTTACTTTTGATGAGGACGGATGGAGGCGTACGATCGTAAGGGGGCTCAGGTGGCACAAGCTTAATTGCGCCCGATTTTCTCCACTCGTCAAAGCCTGGAGATGTTTCCTCACACGTGTCATCAGGTGGATTTAACGCAATTATCCACAACAGCTGATGACTGCTGACTTTGGAAGTTTATCTCGCACTTTCCTGATGTTGTGAGCAATGAGTGTTGGTTAGGTACTGAGTTGCGTGACGATGTGGGGGGGAAGCATTGCCTCTTCCAAAAAATATCCCTTGTCAAATATGCATTTTAAATGGTCAACATTTCTACACTATAAAACCCAAACATTCAAGCTAACCATTCAGCTCATACAGTGATTTCTCATGTCAATTGAACTTAAAAGGCAAGGCAAGCGCTGCAACATATTTGCGTCTCAGAAAGTGCAGAGTTCACGTCAAAGGTTGCCCGGCAGCATGTTGATACATTGCTGCTTTCGCGACATATAAATGCCCACTTTATTTTTGGCAATGTTCAGCTAAATTGACTTCGAGATTGCCTTCCTCCGGGCTGCTTTCTTGTCATACGGAACATAATGTGAACATTATTCCACTCATCTTATCCTTCTCTAACCAGGAATTGAAGTCACCGGTTGCTTTTTTTCCCCCCATCTTAATTCTCTAGAAGGGTCAGTAAAGTCACTAAATTAGCGAGACTGTCCGAGTCAGACATGAAACCAGTCCGTATATATTCCCATCATCCCCCTCTGGCCACGTTCCAGTGCCTGCAATACACATTAAAGTTGGCATTTGCTGGTGTTCAGTGGACCAGACAGGGGACTGGGTCAGGAAGGACGCTTAGCGAGCAATGGAACCAAACAACGAGCCGAGGCGGTGACAGCGTTGACAGCTAATTGAATGTGAATCAAAAGATGGACTCCAGGCAAACTCAGTAAGGATGCTTCTCACTGTTATCTGTCACTGCCGTTGCAGAATTGACGCGACGTTTCGTGTCACGCTCGGTGACGGTGAAAAACTCCGTCTGACTTGTCGCATTGCCGCCTTAGCTGTGACGGACATTGTCACCTAAATGTCATAATAGTTTGAAACGCGTGCTTGGATTCTTTATTATTAGCCGCCAACTGCAGTCCATAAAGAAAATTGCTACGCACGTCTATCATGGGTAGATTCTGGAAGAAGCCATGCCGGAACGGCACAGGAAGTCTTTGAAGTGGCCATTTTTCCACTTTAAAAAAAAAAAAAAGAAAACTTTGCTTAAAACAATTAGAAATAGTCTAATAACAAGTTACTTTTTACATAATGAGTCCTATTATAAGTGTAATTAGATTTATGACTAGAAAGAGGACAATTTTGAACCGCAACAAATGACAGTGTTTGAAAATTCAGCCCCCAAAGCCACTTTCACTTCGCAAGATGACATTTAGTAGGTGTTACTATCCACTAAAGAGTCTCAAGAAGCCATGCATAAAACTTCACAAGAAGTCAGCCATTTTGGTTTGAAGCCACCGTTTCCAGGTGTCCTGAGACTAACTTCTCCTAGATAATGTGTCCAATGGACCTTTCCGATGGCGATCTTAAGCTCCACCCCCTTATCCATGTCCCACAAGCTTACAAAATGGTGATTGAACAGAACATGTTTGAAGTCGATTCAGATAACGCGTATTCCAGATAACATTGGTGTATGTTTTTGCCAAATGTCCAAGAAAGTTCTACTAGAGAGGTGTCAACTATTTCACGCAAGGATATGTACACGGAATTAAGATTTTGGATGGAGCAGGACGCAATGTCAGAGTTACAGAAAAATGTTGGCGATCGATGCAAAAAAGTTTGACTCCTCACAAAGTTCATATTGAAATCCGACAGGATAAAATAGTGTAATCTTACTGCGCATGTAAAGCATGGTGAGTACTTACTTACTTGGAAAGATGACAAGTCATATCATTATAGTCTTTCTAAGTGAGTGGGTGTATTCATTTGACTTGGCTCGTAATGGAACCCAGTGCTCTGTCTTAAGGCTGAAGTGATACAAATAGGCAAATAGACATTTCTTCTGCATGACATCGCGCATATACGTATAACTAACCCGACTCTTTTGCATAAAACATTGCACACTTCATTCAGCAGGTCAGTGATACACGAACAAAGTGAAAGTTGTTCTCCTGATAATAATTCAAACTCAGAGAAGATACTTCTCCATCATTTACCTTCGAACATACAGCCTTGTGTTTGTCGATATTGTTCACATTTAGTTGTACGTGCAGTCTTCCGCAAGCCTTAATCCATCGTAGACACTTCGTCAACTGTGTTTTAGACTTTGGAAAATGAATCAACCGGGCCCCTTGTAATATAGCAGGATATCTTTCATCAGAATTGCACGTTCCCCAAGCGCATCTGAGGACCATTTTCTTCGTAACATTAACTTTTCCAAGCACACGCTACTGACAACCAGCATTGGTTGTGGGACAATACGGCGAGAGGGGCGTGTCAAGCCAGGGGTTAAGACAATGCGGCTTTCTGATTGGCTAGTGTGGTATGAGTGATTGACAGGTCGGAAAGGTCCATTGCTACTACCAGTGTTAAGTCCCGTGCATTAAACAGATGGACATTGCTGAATTGATCAGCATTTCAGTTTCTGTTATTGCATAGTGGCGAGATGATGTTTTCACAACCATTGGTAATGTTCTGCAAAAGTTCTTTCAGCCCATTCACAATTACATTTTGGGGCTCATTTTTCCACATCAGAGCAAGAACCTGATTGATTTTCATACACAACTGACCTATTTGTGTCCTGATATCACCCACAAATTTACCGGATTACTGCTGAATGCCAAAGCAAGAATCTTATTGATTGTAAACGCAATTGTCTCTACTAACTTCATGGATGTATTTTTCAAAACAAACCAGGATTGATTTTGAATCTGACCCCAGGTGACACCAGTTATTTTAATGGACATTCACATTATTGAGGGTGGGAAAAAAAAGCACAACAAATGTCAACAGTATGAAACGCTACCCACAGATTGGTACGTCTGGCGACCAGTTAATGCCCTCCAAGTGGATGACCGATCAATATGCTGTCAATACCAACATGTCCCTGCTGCGGATTTCGTAAACAAGACTCATGAAGGCAACTGGAAGATAGATTTTACTAGGCAGCCAGTAAAACGAAAAAAAAAAACCCAAACAAAAAAAAATGCTCTTGAAAACATCAAAGCCAGTGGACTGGTCAGTACCTAATAAATTGTGCCGGAGAGGTTTCCATGGCGACCTTTCCGGATGAATGTCAGGAACGTTGTTACCCGTGCATTCAGAATTCTGAGCCACAGCTTCCTTGGGGCAGTTTTAGGCCACCGTGGGAGCTGTTTTCATTTTGGTGATGTCAGCATTCGAGTTTGTGCAACAGTCACTTTGCCACACACACACACACACACACACACACACACACTCAGGCTTGATGGTGGTGCAATTTTTTTTCTGGGGTTTGAGCATTGGGGCCTGACAAAGTAATAATCTTTGACCTTGTCTGGCTAACCTACAGATGAAAGACTGGAGTGTTGAAAGCACCTGTAGGCTGACCTTAACGTTTAGTCTTCTCAATCAAGAATCCTATTTGGGTTTTTTTTTTTTTTTTCTCAGAGTGGCTCCCAGCGGTGAAAGTGTTTGGTTCATATCCAAAAGATGATCTGAAAGTGACATTGCGCTGGACTTTGAGGAGTTGCTTTTATGCCAGTAAAAAAACAATAGATGGATCTTTTCTTAGGTTTATTTGTGGGTGGAAAAAAAAAGGTCAACAGAATTCTTGGCCTGAAGTAGTCCCAAAAATTTGGGGTTCAAAATTATGCCTAAAAGTAAATATAGGGTCTTGATCAGAAGCTTGAACTCTGCTACCTTAAAATCTTTTGGACTATGGCTACGCGCTTGACCTCTTGTGTCGATAGCATTTAAAATCTTGAAGGTTTCGTGGTGGTTTCGACTGTACTCCCTGAAAAGATGAAGAAACACTTTTTGAATAATGAAAAAGGAACAAGCACTTATTTTACCCATGGCATTTTTGTACGTACTTCAGCAATCATGTGCTGCATCGCCTTAAATTTCTTACCCTCGTCATCATCCACATAGTTATTAAAAAGTGCCATTTTGATGCCATGATTTTAACTTTGATGTTGTCATCTTTCTTTTAACGTGTAGCCTTAAACCTATTGCCTGACTTTGCCCCCTGTCCTTCAACATCTAACGCTGATCTGATATTAAACCATTACTTTGAAGAAACCCGCGACTTTTAAATGTTATAACATAGTTACAATGTCTAAATTTGACTTTCAGAGAATCACAAAAGTACTCGCACTAGCTCGTTATCTGACGCTAGTTACCTGTAGCCATTTTGCGCCACATACCTGTAACACTTTAATAAGATGTTTTTCTGACAATAATCCCGGGTAATTTTCAGATTTACGTTTGTGAATGTTGGAACACTGAGAGGAAACTCTGTGGTCTGATTTGAACTTCAGCATCAGCCTTAACCCGGTCACTCCATGAGCCGCTAAGAAAGTAATTCCCAGGAGACAACATCGGATGCTACAAGATTGTCTGGCCCCTCCTTTCTGTTCAACCTTTTCAGCTGCTTCACACCTCCATTTACCCATAATCCCTTTTCCTCCCGTCATGACTCCAGACCTCCCACTCCACTCCACTGCCCTGTCAACACGGCGACTGCTCAATAATAAGCGGTTGCCTACGCAATAGTTCTCCCTCATTTTCACCTTTTCTGATGGACTTCCTGCCATCCCTTTAATTTCCGTCTTCTCGTTTAATTTGAAATGATGAAATACATTTTTTTTTAACCAGAGTGCTAATAGACTGAGGCAAACGGGAACCTTCTAATTACAGCTCACATTACCTGCATGTAAACACTTCATGTGCCCAGTGTTTTTAGCGATTAGCGTTTTGCTGTGCAATTTAGACTTCGATTTGGGGCAGCACTCGTGCGAAGCTTGACGTAAAATAAATACTACATATTGTTTACAGAAAAAATGGGTAAAAAAATGTGTTATATTTAGCCAAAGAAAGCCAGCCATCTTGTGCCACGTAGCCTTCAGGTTTTTTCGTTGGGAAAAGTCATAAATCCTGATAAGTTTGAAGAAACTGGTGAAGTACAATATTAGAAAGGACCATGTACTGATTGGATCTGGGATGTTAGTTTCAGCCATTTTGTGCCACATAGCATTATTCCGTTAAAAAAAAAAATGCATGTTGAAAATTGTGATTGGAAGGAAACGAGGGTTCATTTGAACATTAGTGGCAGCCATCTGGTTCCGCATAGGCTTTACGTTCTTGCTGTGGTATATGCGATTGATCCCTGTAAATTCCAAAGAAACATTTTGACCTTTTTTTTTTATAATGCTAAAATGGAACATGCGATAATTTTGAGCACTGATTTTATTTAGTTTCAGCTACCTACTGCCACATAGCATTAAAAATTCATAAAATAATTACTCTGGAAAAGAATATATACTCTGTTTGCGTTTTAAAAATTGCGACTAAAAGGAAAAATGATCACATTTGAAACTCCTTTTTTTTTTTTTTTTTTGCGCTTGTATGCCAGCACTGGGTGTGTAGTCCTGACGTTCTTGCTCTGTTAGCCTCAGCCATCTCATGCCGCATAGAGCCCAAAAATGTGCAATTTGAAAATTGTACATAAAAAAAAAAAAAGTTTTTAAAAACTCTCCTTTTTGCCACGTGTTTATATTAGAACAATGTTTTGGACTCTCTGAGTAAAAGGTTTTGACTATGACAATAAAAGAAAAAAATCTTTCAATGGTCAATGTGCGGGCAATGCTTAGCAGTTATAATGAGCTATGTCAAAAAGTTTCATGGCGGGTTCGCGTTGATAAAGATGCACACTTTACAGAATGCGCTGACCGAGCATCCCGCTTCAGCCTGCTGGGAGAAAAAAAGTCTTTAAGTGCGCTGACCGTCCTCATACATCACCGAGCGCCCAGTGTGTGGAAAAAAACATAAGCAGGAAAAAGCCGTATGTGCTGCTTGTTTGGGTCTCGATAAGTCACTTTTCTCTCATACTAACATGAATACGGTGACGTTTAATATGTAGAGAGTATTAGGGTCTTTGTCCGTTGTCATATTTTTTTTCATCTGGGGAAAAGCAACCAGCGTGTCTTGGATTTGTTTTTCGGATGTGTTTTCAGATCCATACAGTGTGTACGCATAAATCCACCCCGCTATCCTGTTTCAATAAGAACAAAAAAAAACAATGTTTGGCCAGGAAAAAAAAAATACATGTACTGTATCTGCAGTTTTCTTTACATTTTTGAAAGAAAGGGGAAAGAAAACTGCAGATACATGTTTTTCAGAAGAGATTTTTTATCTAAAAAAAAAATCAAAATGCATCATTTGGAGATAAATGCTTTTTAGTGGATGGGATTGTGTCAAGTTTATCTTAATGAATAACATGTTATCTTTAACATGTTAATAACATAGCATTTAAGTCAGTATAAGGACTTTGAAGGGTTGACATTAAATCAAGGCAGAGTTTTTGTGCAGTTGAGACCAAGTCAACCCCAAAGGTTTGTGGGGTTGAGACCATGGTAATCCAAAATACAGACTAAGAATTCAAGACGCTTGAAAATTTACTTGAATTACATGGGATTAAATTGTGACTAAGATTTTAAGGGGTTGAGACAAATACTTTATGGAGGCCAAGACAAGACCAAAGACTTCACGTTGTGACTAGGAATGGACAGTTCAAGACATTGAGACCAACTGAAAACAGAGACTGAGGGGTTGAAACCAAGTCAAGACCAAGACTTGGAGAAGTGAATACCAAGTCAAGAGTATTACACTGAGAGGTTGAGACAGAGTCAAGCCTTGGACTTCAGTACTGCCCATAGATGAAGTCTGCTTTGACCCCAATCCTCCGATTGCTTTTTGTTGACTGACCAGCTGACCGACTGCTGCCTCCTTGTTCACCGTCAGTCCAATTGAAAAGTCTCTCTGATATTGTCAACAGTGAATCCAATAAGCTTCATCTTCAGTATTCCTCTGACAGGCTGGATTAGCTCTATCAAATTAAGCTGACGCTAAAACGCATCAGTGTGGCAGAATAATGACGTTCTGCGAAGGCCTCAACGAAGGTCAAGAGTGGGATAAATATTGTCTTTTCAGTGTGTGTGTTGTGTCCCTGCTCAAGCATCAATGATTTGTCAGAAAAGCACAAGTGGAATGCCGGGTTATTATGGTTAGTACGATTGTCCTTGCGTCACCTCGCAAATGAATCCTACAGAAAGTTCGCTGGAGTAAAACCTTGACGTGGACAAGACGGTGGTGTTAAGAATTCCTCTCATAACTTTTTGTGATCAATTACTAATTTGCAGTTACGCTGAAAGATGTGTGTTTTAAACATGAGGAACAGAAAGGGGGCATCGTGAGGCAATGCCTTGTAACTACTGCAGAGAGCCCTATGACTGTTTTTAGTGCATGTTGGAACTTCTTTGAGGGGTTGGGACCTACCAGGAACCAGATGATCAAATAATCTAATAAGAACACAACCATGATTCAGGAGTTAGAAACGGTTCAATGGCGAGTTGTAGAAACCAAGTCCGTACTGACACATGGTGGTTTTGGAGACCAAGTCACGATTGAAAGACTAAGACTTTGAAGAATTTAGAGCAAGGCCAATGACAGCAAAGACAAGAAAGACTTTGAAGGGTTGAGACCAGGACTCTCAGTGCTTGAACCAAAGTCAAGACCAAGTTTTTTAGTTGCTGAGACCAAGGCAAGAATTTAATGGGCAAGACCACCATTTTGACAGGTTGAAACCAATACAAGACCGACTTTAATGAGTTGAAACAGGACACAGACTTTGGCTCGTTGACACTTTGAGTGGTCGAGACCAACTCACAACCAAAACTTTGAGAGGTTGAGACCAAATCCAGATTAGGAGAAGATTTATATTCTATTGTCCATAAGAAGACTCTATGCTAAACCATCGTCCACTTTTGTTTGGGTTTTGTGCTTCAATTTTTATCACTTAGCCTCGATCTTTGTTTCCCCCGGTTGTAGTCTAACTCCGACTGAGATGCTCACATCGCATCCGAGTAAGGCCGAAAGGAGCCTTAAAAAAAAAAAAAAAAAAGAAAGAAATCTAAAACAGGGTCTGCATCGCTGCAGGGTGTGAGCAGAAGATTGTCCCAATACATCATAAAAGCCATGGCACTGTTGACCCATTAAATAGCCTGTTATTAGGTTTTCTAGGCCCACTCGATGGTAGGGGGACAATCTATGTTTGATCTATCATTTTTATCTATTGAGTCTGCCGACTGGGAGAGGTTTTCCAAAAACCCGGCCGTGGTTAAATCAAACATGACCCAAAACAGCATGGGGTGGAGCTACATTTTGTGCTCTAGCGATGTAAAGGAAAAAAAAATCAAAGCCGTTTCTAAGATGCTACGTATTCGCAATTGCGCTGTGGTTATGTGTTTTAGCAATACAGTTTCAACTCAATGTCAGGGTTGGGATTAAAGTGTTCAAAGTTCTATGAAATGTAATTTAAGGATATCTTTCTATCATCAGACCAGAACAACTTTTTTTGCTGGGAGGCCACATATGATATTTAAAAAGCAGAGATCATTAGATTTGTCTTTTTAAAAAGTCAGAAAATATAATTAAATGTATAGATGGCTAAATATTGATACAAATGTGTAAAAAAAAAAAAAAAAAATTAGAAAACATGAATTCATTCTCATTTTTAAAGTCTATTAAATAAAATTTATTGAATAATATATTTAAAATAATTCATTTGTTGAAAATGTGTATTATTTATCAGGGCTTGGATAATTGTTGAAAAAATAGATGCGAATGTAAAATCTGTTACATAGTTAATTTTAATAATACAATGCTAATAAAATGTTTGAATTTAAGTGAATTTAGTCATGATGAATTAACCACTGATTCAATAAAAATGTTACATGTACTGCATATGTAAAATCTATTTTATGTTTTACATTTACAATGAGTAAATCAGCCATTTTTAATGAAATAAATGAATAAGCAATGTAAATATTTACCTCAAAGATAAAATAATAAACTTTAATGATACAGTACAGTGGTACCTCTACTACCGTCTCTCGTAATGAAAAGTTCAGGTTACAAAACATTTCCTCTGAAAAATATTCTCTGGTTATGTAGGAAAATTCAGGATACGAAATGAAGAAATGGGCGCTGGATTCGCAGCCCACAAGTTCCACCACACGTAAACATCCTGTATCTCGGTTTGTGTGCCTCGACAGAGTTTGGACTTCCCTTGGACTCTCGACCTTAACCGACTCATTGGTGCAGTGCAACTTTTTTGTGAGTTTTTCATTTGTTCTTTGCAAGTTTATTCATCTTTCTTCACCATAGGCCCCAATAAACTTTAGTGGAATTAAGTTGTGTGCCGTGCGTGCATTCATACGTATGTTTTCTCTCAGCTGTGAAACGTCTGCCTCCTCCTCCGTCCCCCACGATGCCTTTTGCTTCTCACTCACCCCTCTCTCCGCATAGTCGCCCAACGGCAAATGTAAATTAACATCATTTTTACTATTCTTTACATCATGTACTTTAAATGCTTATCACTTTTGGGGTGAGGGGTGGGGGCCAGTGGGCTTGGACGGGTTAGGCTATTTACATGTAAAATGCGCTTCTACTTGTGAAAATTTCACATTACTTCCAGAACGGATTTATTTTGTAAGTAGAGGTAGCACTGTATACTAATCATTTGTAGATTGCATTTTTTTATGATTATATCAATCCATCCATTTTCTTATCCACTTATCCTCATCGGGAGTACTACAGGCATTTTCCATCATAATTATTATAATTATTGTTATAATTATAATTGTTTATAATTAATAAGTTCAACCTACCTGTATCCTGTCAAATACATAGAGGAGAGTCTTTCTTAAAAGATTCATGGTGTGTGTCAATAGAAGTGTAATATGTAAAAAAAAAAATGACTTTTGTCGTGCCAATCGGAGCTGAATGTGCAAGAGATTGGCTTCGCTCTCGCTCGTACGACAGATTGATGCCACGGCTGTTTGGTTCCTGCTTTTATTCCCTTCAACCTCCCCCCCTTACCCCCCATCTCAATCTCCTGTTCGGATGTTGCCCCGAAATCCCTGAAGAGCATCGAGTTGTCCCAAATGGAAAACGATGACAGTCATCTCTCTGAAGAAATGGAGCGGCGCGTCGAGAAAAAAGTGGGGAGAGCAAATTTTGAAAGATGAAAGTGTCACGGATTGACAGGAGAAGAAGAATGAACGGCATCTTTGAAATGATGCGCGGCGGAAACTTTTTGGGAGTCTGATAGTGACCTGCTTCAAGAGCCATTACCAAGAGACATGCCGTCATTGATTGGGGTTCCACTGTAAGTTTAACACGCAAATCAGTGTTAATCCAACCCGAAAAGTTATTCTTACCCCAGATTCTTGTGCAATCGTCTGCTCAGGTCTGAATGCCAAGTCAAGAGTGAGACCATAAAAAGTTGAACCCAAGTCAAATCCAAAACAAATATTCGAGACCAACTTTGTGGCATCGAGACTACATGAAGAACAAGATTTTGATGGCTTGACACCAAGTTTAAACCACATTTTGGAAGGGTTGAGACCAAGTTAAGACCAAGACATTGAGACCAAGTCAACAATATGACTGAAATGTTAAGACAATGAATTTGAAGGGTTGAAAAAAAGTCAAGATCAAGACTTTGTGGGGCAAAGAACAAGTCAGAACTGAGACTTCTAGGGGTTAAAACCAAGTAAAAACCCAATCAAGATCTAAGACTTTGAGTAGTTAAAACCAAATTAAGACCAGGACATCGAATGCTTAAGACCAAGTCAAGACCAAATCCTTTGGGGGTAGTGTGAGACAAAGTCCAGACAAAAAAAAAAAACTGAGGGCTTGACACCAAGTTGTGGCCAAGAGTTGGAGGGCTTGAGACAAAGTCAAGTCTGAGATGTGGAAATCAAATCCAGTCAAAGATGCTGAGGAGTCCAGACAACTTCAAAACCAAGACGTCGAGGTCTCGAGTTAACACTTACCCTAATGAGGGCCATGGGTGTGCTGGAGCCTATCCCAGCTGTCTTTGCGTGAGGGGCACCTGATGATAATCTAGTCTTCAATGAACCCAATATTTTTTTGGAGTGTGAGAGGAGCTCATAGTACTTGGAGCAATCCTAATGGGGGGGGAATCCAAACTGTAGTCAGGTTCCAACCCTCAACCTCGGATGTGTTGGCACTTGGATGTAATGGCACGGCATCTATGTAAAAAAAAAAAAAAAAAAAAAAGTTCAGCGAAGTTTTTTTTTTTTTTGTTTGTTTTTTTAAATCTTTCCATGGGCTACTACTTAGTGAGGGCTGTGTTTGACACCCCTGAGTTTCCCACCGCCAGACTCCCCCAACACTCCCATCACCCTCAAAAAGCATCATGACGCAAGTAGTGGAAGTCTATGTATTTGTGAACTGGCCTGGTGCTTTCAAACGGACTTCCCTGCTGCACCAGAACCACCTGCTGCTCCGGACTCGTGCATCCAAGATTTTTGAAGCCCTTTCTCTCTCATCATCATCTGCTTTCTTCTACTTTGGCAAGTAATTGGTGTCACTGTCTCTTGATGTAATATGAATGGGTGGTATTGTGTCGCGGTACTCGAAGGGGTAGGGGCGGGCTGGACATGAAAAGCGCCCTGAGTGCACAGCTAGGAACGAGGGGGGGGGGGGGGGATAATCAAAAGACTGCCAGGCTGCAGCTGGATGGAGCGAGGTGGAGATTTTCAACAGCGTGGGAATTACAGTGAGAGCTCCGAAGAAAAAGGAGACTGGCGCGTAATGGCGGCAACATGGAGGAAAATGGAGGACCTGCTGTGTAAGAGCAGGAGAGAGATGAAGGGGGAAGCTGCAACTCGTCCTCCTCCTCATCACCCATGTTGTTTTTCAGCCTGGAGGGTTCTGCACTTTGGCCCCTTGAGAGCTCCGATTGGTTGTCGTGTCACAGGAGCCCACGCAAAAGCCTTGAACTTTACCTTTTACCTTCAAACTCCAATTTGAAACCCTTGTTTGAAATCATAAAACAAGCCATGTTACTTGGTGTAACATGAAGCTAAGCTTGAAACCTCCGCTCTACTTCACTTTGAAACCTTATACTTGACACTAAAACCCTAGTGTGAAACCGAAACCTAAACCCTAACCTTGGCTTCAAGCACAAATTTTAAACCTCGACCCTTGTTTGATACTATAATACTTGCTTTAAACCCTAATTTCAAAGCCTTTTCTTGGCTTTAAACCCAAATTTGTCTGCAAAAAACTGGCTTTGAATTCAAAATTGAAACCCAAGCCCTTGTTTGAAACCACAATCCTGACTTCAAACCCATCTTAAAAACTGCAACCCTTGTCTAAACACTGACTTTTGCTTACAACCCTTAATGTGAAAACCTAACCCAGGCTTGAAACCCTAATGCGGAAACCTAGCCCCGTCTTAAAAACTTACCCTTTAACACTGCAAATTATCGTATTCATGCAGTTTTAGCAAAGCCTTTCCACATTAAAGCATCGTCACCACTGTGAATAAGGATAGTGCGGGATATACACGTAGTGGTTAAGTTATGGCAAGAAGTCTTCCACAGAAGTGGAGCAATGGCGACGGCGTGTCGCGGTTCAGCACCGAGGTAGCCGCATGGTGTTTACACCCGCCAGAGCTCCACTCCTGACTCCCTTGATGCCCACTCACACTCTCATCTGGCAGTGCAAACATTCTGCAAAGCAGCGATGAAAGCAAATAGAGGGAATCGTGTTTGTTTTCCACATTTGTCATATAAAACGTGACTACTTAGCTATTAATACTCTAACACTGGCTTGAAAGCTCCATTTTCAAACCCATACCTTCCTTGCGACTTGTGAAACCAAACCGAACTTAAAATTCTAGTCCTTGTTTGAAACCCTCGTTTGAAAGGCTAATTTATAATCCAAATGTGAAACCAATCTTGTTTTGAATCTGTAATCCAGACTTGAGTCCCTCATTTTAAACCTTAACCTTCTCTTTGCAGATTAATTTTAAACCCGAAACCCTTCCTAAAAATGTAACCTTTGGTTTAAGCCCTAATTTGAAGCCCTAACACTGGTTTGAAACTGCAACCCAGACTTGAATCCCTAATTTAAAACCAAACTGAACACCTTAATTTGAAATCCCACTTGTACTTGAAACCCAAACCTCTGCTTCAAACACTTCATTTGAAACTGTGATCTGAATTCTTTCTCTAAGTACATGTTCAAGATGGGCGTCTCAATACTTTTCTCGCTAGCAATGCTGATTCAATACCAAGAAACCTATTGGCGCCGCACTACGTTTGCATTTATTTCTTCTTCTCCTCCTCCTCCTCTTCTCCAAGCCATTTTCTGAGACAAACTAGCGCCGGTGTCCATCTAAGATCTCTCTGTGTGGCCTTTGGAGAGGAAATGTCAAATCAGTGTACGCGATAAGGTCGCGACAAAGATCATGGAAAGATAGAGGGACGGGAAAAAAATAGCTAGTAGCTAAATTGTTGCTTCTCCGTGCCCTTTGCTAGTCATTTAATCTCTCATTGATCGTTCGCATTGTAACTCGAAAACATCAAAACAGCTCGCGCCATGCTAACGATGCTAAAACATAAAGGAACACGAGAAATGCTTGACTGTATTTTACCATGAAAACAACAGATCATTGTTAAAGTCAATATTTGAATGTTTTTTTTTTTAACTGAAGGAAATTGAAAGTCACTGTACAGAAAAAAACAATGTCTGTAATAACAATGTATTGACTTAATTCATGTATTTGAGTCATTTTCACATCATTTGATCAGCAACTGTAAAGACATTTATGAAAGAACAGATTTATGTATTGCTGTTCAAACTAAGGACACAAATGCATAAATGTTCCTCATTCCTCTTTAAAAGCTGTCACAGGTGTCTTTCTAGAATTTTTAATAATTTAGCTGAGTTGTGTCAAAGCACATGGTTTTAATTTTAAAATCAGGTCATAGATTCATTTTGGAAATATTTTTTTAATGGCATTTATTATTGTGAACATTTCCCCCACAAAAATAACACTTTGAAATTGTCTACAATATAAAATCAAGCATTTAAAAAATAATAAAATCTTGATTTCATTTATTCTTGTTTTTTTTATGCTAGCATCAGACTTACTAACTAGACATGGGACTTGGCCACCACTGTTTCAGTAATATGACAAAAATGAAATGAGTATGCGATCAAAAGGCAGAAAGGTTGAAATTGTCACTAAAATGATTTGTCCTTGACTTGAGCTACACTGGAACACTTTTAATCTTTGGAGGCTCCACTATAGGCAGCAGAGTCATTCTCCAGATGCAGTAAAATGGAACCCATCTGCCCCCCAAAACTTTTGCTTCCCTGGCCAGTAAACAAAAGACGAAATTGGAGCATCAGCAACCTCACAATCAACTATACCATCCATAAAAGCCCGTTAAACGGCTGTAAACCTTTACGCTTTGCGAGCACATTAGAAGTTATTTTCTGCCGAGTGTCAGAAAGCCGTGTATGCTCTGGGGCTGCTTTGCTACATCCGGCACAGTCTCTCTCTCATCTGCGGAGGGTCCTATCAAGACATTGTGGACCGAAAATATGTGATACCCAGCGTCAGAAAGCTCGGTATGCGCTGGTGCCGCTTTGCTCTATGCAGGAGGTGTCTTCAGTTTGGAAGGCATTCTGGAGGAGAAATTTGCTCCCTCATGTCAGAAAACCTCAATGGTACTCCTCGGCCTTGTCATGTTGTTTTTTGTCCTGCCCTCCGTCCATCACGACCGCCTTTCATTTCAGAGCTCTTTGAAATTTACCCTGTAGAAGTCCGTCCGTCCGTGCGTCTGTTTCTCTCTCTCCCTGTCCCTCTCCCTCTCTGAATTATGCTTTTTGCTCCCCCCTGATGGCCTCCTGGCCACACTTTCAACATTTTCACAAGTGTCTCGCAGGAGAAGAAAAGCTGAGGATGATGATGTACTCCCTGCAACTCTGCTGTGGTTTTCTTTTAACATCATTTTGTTGTATTTTTTTTTTTTAATGAAATTATAAATGTATAGGATTACTTCTCGGATGTAGGACAATCATCGTTGTAGATTCGAGGATGTCTTGAGAATTGCAACTACTCGAGCACAGAAGCGAACACTTGAATAACACACCTGCAAATTAACAAGGCGTAAACATGATTTGCAATTCCTGCCTTTGAGAATTTTGAAAATCATAAAAAAAAAAATGTAAAGAGCACCCTTACACTTGTGATGACTTGAGCCCCGAAGAGAACCCTCAAGTAACAACTTGCTAACTAATGACGTACCGCACACTCAAAAAAAAAAAAAAAAAACCCGCAATTGCGCAGTGGTCCCTGCCTGTGAGAACGTTGTTTAATCAACAAAAAAGGTCTGTTGTTGCGACTTGAGCCCCAAAGGGAGGCCTTAATAACACGTGTGCTCATTAATTACACATGAAAATGAGCTGCTATCCTGTACTGATTCCTGCCTTTTGTGAACTTTGTATTTTTATGATCTATTCAGAGTTGCTACTGTTAGCGCGGCAAAGAGAACTCTTAAATGAGATACTTTTGGTAGTTAATGAGGTTTTACCACAACTTCTCAAGTTGGGTCGAGTCAACACAAGTTCTCTCCAGAGTAGCGACTGCTCGGACGCCGAAGGGAACCCCCTCAATAATGTATTCAGTGAAAAAGATGTGTAATCCTGCAATGATTGTATTTTGTTTATTAAAAAAAAAAAAATTCTCTCATTGCGAATACCCGAGCGCCAGGAGAACCGCATGGCCATTATTAATAGCCGTTTAAGCGCCTCGTGTTCCTATATAAATGTCATTGCCGTCGGGAGGACTTTTCCAAATAGAAGAAAATGAAGAAAAGAGTTTGGAAGTAATCCGGCTTTTCGCTAAAATCCTGCTTTTCAATGTCGGGTCCATTCAGGACGAGTTGTTAAGATTCGTTTTTGTAATAGAAACTTTGGGCCTGAAAAGTTTCCCTCCTGTCATGGGAAGGCAATCATTGCAAAACGACCAGATTTTTGCATCTTTTTTTCCCCCCCAGGTTGCTGCTTTGTACCCACGCAACGCGTGCAGTATTGAGCCCTCGGCAGCGGTATCAAAGGCAGAACTCTGAAGCGGGAACGCTGGTAAAGCGTGACAAGGCTTGAAACCGTAATTAAATATCTTGCTTGAAACCCTAACATGAAAACCTTCACCCTTGTTGAAACCCTAATAACAAAATACTAACGTGAAAACGCTAACCTTTGTTCAAAATCTAATTCCAGATGAGAACTCGTACTTTATAAGCGCCACTTCAGCCTGAAACTCTAATATGAGACTTTTTACTAATCCAGTTTTAAAACCATTACATAGCAAACCCTGAAATGAAGCTCCTCACCTCTGTTTGAAACCGGAACCCTTTCGGATGACAAACCACAGTTGGATCCCCGGTGTGAAGGTCTGAGCGCTCCCGGTGCTAAAAAGTCTCCTTGTGATTAATGCGCATGCGCGTATATTTAGTAAACTTCTGGACAGCCTAAAACATCCCCATCCATGCTTCAACATGTGCCAAGGATATAACGTGTTTTTGCTTCCTCCATGTAGAAGAAGGGGAACTATGAGACTGGGGGATTTCCCAGTAAGCGTCAGCTACGTACCCAGAGTTCCCCTGTTAGGACCACATCATACACATTCATCACAGGGAGCGCTCAGACCGTCACAGCGGGGCCCATCGCCCCGTTTGTCGCCTCTTTGCACGTGCAGACACATGACTAAGTTTTACAAATCCAGTGGAACCACTGGTTGACGTTTGACTCCATTCGACCACTCCAAACGTAGCCAGACAGTCACATGACCTCACACAGAAGAAGTAAAGTAAACGAGATAGTGTTCTGTGTCCGTTGACACGATCCCATTTTAGATTTTTGTCTAGTTGACGATCAAGTTTTGATTGAAGAAAAATAAATCAGGAGTTACTCAGTTGAGTACTTGGTGCTTGAGTATTTTTATTTTTACTCAATACTCTTACGCATCAGCTTACGGCCTTGCGATCTCGTCATATCTCGGAAGCTAAGCGGGTGTGGCCCTGGTTAGCTCTTGGATGGGAGACCGCCTGGGAATACCAGGTGATGTAAGATTCTCTCCCCGGCTAAATGCAGAGGGATTGCGTCAGGAAGGGCAACCGGTGGAAAACTGTGCCAAACAAATATGCGTTCATCTAAGATGACACACTCTGGCGACCCCTCACGGGACAAGCCGAAAGGAAAAGAAGAAGACTCTTACTCATCATTCTAAGTAACAGTGCTCTTAGTTGAATACAATTAGTGGCTACCCGACTCACGTCTGACCTTGTAGCTCAAGAATCAGCTGCTTGAAGCTTTACTTCTACCACTGTAGAGAGAAAACCGCTGCCGCCGCCGCCGTCGTCTTCTTCTTTATCCCGTCTGACTAGAGACGAGATCAAGACGTTAACGCTGAAATAAAACAAGTTCTCCCTTTTGTGCTCTCACCTCCATTCCGACGCTACCACTCAGCACCCGCAGACAGACGACAGCCTCTTCAAACACTTCATTACGGCAGCGTTGCGGCGGCAGTGGTTCGTCGGCGTAATCTATTCAGGATTAGCATCGCGGGGCGCGTTTGGTTGCGTTAGTGCGACGTGGCGGCGGAGAAACAAACACAAAGTTGGGAGAAATCTTACCGAACAAAACAAACCTGCTTGATGGAGATGAAAAAGTTTGGCGTCTCTTAGCTCATCCATGTAGTTTAGGAAATTAATTTCAGACGCAATTCGCTAAAGCAAGATGAAGTTGCCCTCGCCCACTCCCGTTGTGGCTTCACGCATTTAGATCACTAGATGGGGTCTGATGACGGTGAGAGCGACTCAATAGCTTATAGCTTTTGAGTGATGCGCAACTTTGATGTTAAGACATTGGTAAGTTTCTTTCGGCTTGTCCCGTTAGGGGTCGCCACAGCGTGTCTTCTCAGATGAAACGCTCATATTTGTTTGACACAGTTTTTTACGCCGGATGCCCTTCCTGACGCAACCCCTAAGGGGGAGTGGAGGCCCCAGTGAGATACAAACTCACAACCACTGGTTTACTAAACCAATGCTCTAACCACAGAGCTAGCTCCATTAGGGTTTTAAATAAGGATTAGCGTTTTTTATTAGGATTCCAAACCCGGGATAGGCCAACCCTTTCAATATTGGGTTTTCAAGACAAAGTTAGGGTTTCAATTTGGGCGTTAAAATTCAGGTTTTAAGCTTTGGATAAGGTTTCAAAGACAGGTTAGGGTTTCCAGCCAGCTCTCGGGTTTTGAGCCATGGCGAGAGTCTTCTTTAAGGTTTCAATTTAGAGTCTGGTAGAAACCCTGGAACATTTGAAACTTGATTGGGACCTTTGAGATAAAAGTTCTTTGAGCTCCAGTTGGGACGTTGGTGGCCTTGGAATTACAGGAGCCATCCGCCTCAACCACTCCAGCTGTGAGGTATGGCGTCAAGAAGGTTAGCGTGTTCAATTTGGCTTTCAAGACTGGGTTGGAATTTGGGCCTTCCAAGCCTGGTTCAGGGTTTCAAACAAAGGTAACAATCCAAGGTTGGGGTTTTGAACCATGTTATCTGTTGAAATGGGGTAGCGTGTGAATTTGAGTTTTAGTTATCGCTTTTATACAAGGGTTGGGAATTTGTTTTCAAACAAGGATCTCAATCCAAGGTATTCCTTTCAGCCTAGGTTAAGGTTTCAAGTTGGATTTTCACGATTGTTTCATGTCAAGGGTTGGGTTCCAACCTAAAGTCAGAGTTCAGACTTACTGTTGGTCGCTCGTTTATCTGTAAAAGTTGAGTGCACATTTTATCGCATTTCCAATTTTACTAGCAGCACCAGATATCTTCTTGCTACTACTGAATAGCGGAAGCAGGATTTCGGGTTAGCGACGCGTGACAGCCGCCGTTTGAAGATGGGAGCGTGAAGCGAGGCCGATAGTACACCGAGAGAAGCGCGCACGTCACGGCTGCGGTTCAACTTTACGAGCGCTCGTCTTCCTCATGCTGCGACTTGTGCCTCCCAACTGGCTAGCGTGCATTCTTCTCCTTGCATAGCGACTCCGAACCCGACTTGACTCAAGACTTCTTTGGCTTGGGCTTCTGGATATACTTTTTTTTTTCCTTCTGTTTTCTTTCAGCTTCTTTGTATTGCTTGTTTTCTATCTTTTTCTGCTCTTCACGTTTCCTCCATGATTCTTTGACCACCTTTTTAATTTTTCTTTTCTACTACTATTCTTCCTCGTACTATTGCATCTACAATTGCACCGTCTACTTTTTCATTTTTCTAGTACTTTTTTCTTGTATATCTGAATTTTTCCTTCCATCTTCTATTCTTCCATCATTCCATTATCAGCTATTATTTTTGTATTGTTACTCTTGAACTTTGTCTTCCTCTGCTTTTCTCGAGACGTACTATTTTTGGTCTGCTCTATTTCTTTTAGTCTACTATTTCATTTTCATCTACTATTCTTTTTATACTGTTTGTAATGTTCTATTATTATTCTTTGTTTTCTGTCAGTCTTCTGAGATATGATTCCAGTATTATTTTATTTCAGGTTTTTTTTTGTACTTTTATGTGTCATTCGAGTCTTCTAGTATTATTACCATTATAGTATTATATATCTTCATGTATTATTGTTTGACTTCTACTATTCTTCCTATACTATTCTACTTATACTGTTTTTGTACTACTGGTCTTTCACTTTTATTCATCTTTTACTCTACATCGATTGTCATATTTTTCTTTTTCTTGATACTTTCCTTTGTCTTCCGAGTTGTTTCTTTTCTTTTATTAAACCGCAATTAACAAGTTTATCCATCTGACATCATTTTGGTATCAAGCTAACAGTGCGACCCTGCCAACAGCACACGGAGGAAGCGCCTCATCAGCGTGCCGCTAATTAATCGCCGGTGATGAGCGATAACGAGGCTTAGCGTGTTTAGCTGTCGGCGGCAGCTGCCGTTCACCTGCAAAATAGCGAGTCACCGTCTGAGATGTCCTGCCGCTAATTGCTACAGGTCAATTAGCCACCCGCATCAACAAAAGGTGGGAAATATCGCTACATACCATTGAAAGTGGGATGAGGGAGGCGATGATCGTTCACCATGAATGGGGCACCGTCGCCTCCACACTTCCACAAGGTGATTTTTTTTTGGGGGTTTTTTTTTTTTCCATTTCTTGACATGTACAATTGCAGCTACTCAAATTTCACTGCGTTTTCACTCTTCAGACATGTTGACTTTTTGCTAGCAACAATTTTTTTTCTCACACGTCGGAACATAAAGTCGATGTTTGACATGGTGAGGTATTGCTTTGGTTAAAAAAAAAAAAGCATGCTATTGTTCTAAATACAACATGTTTATATGTGGTGTAGTTGAATATTTGCCATGATGCTTTGGAAACAATCCTATTGATTTAAAAAAAGATCAAAGATGTTTCATGCATGGTGCTATATGCTTTAGAAAACTAAAATCTTATGGATCCTGAAGACATGAATGAAGGGCCGTTAATGACTGTGAAACAAAAATATTTAGTCATCTCATCATCTTTCCATGATCGATTTATGAACTAGTTTTGGAATCAGAAATCATGGGTAATGTGTTTTTCAACTATTTGCGTTTGATAACACAAAAATGCTTGTAGCATTTTAACTATCATTTATATGACAATTTGAAATTTTGGTACAGATTTTTTCTAGAATCATGGAAATTGACACTAGATTTGGCTTCGTGGGCCACATAAAATCATGTGGCGGGCCAGATCTGGCCCCCGGGCCTTGAGTTTGACACCTGTGCCGTAGAGAATGGACGCAGACAGTGCGTCACCCATAAAGTTGTAATTGGAAAACTAGACCCCTACTGAGGCGGCCATGTGACTCAGCCAGTAAAGCATTGGCTTCACAGTTCCGGGGACCCGGGTTCGATCCCAGCCCCGCCTGTTTGGAGTTTGCATGTTCTCCCGTGCCTGTGTGGGTTTTCTCCGGCCACTCTGGTTTCCTCCCACATCTAAAAAACATGCAACATTAATTGGACAGCCTAAATTGCCCCTAGGTGTGATTGCGAGTGTGGTTGTTTGTCTCGATGTGCCCTGTGATTGGCTGGCAACCACTTCATGGTGGACCCCGCCTCCTGCCCGTTGACAGCTGGGATAGGCTCCAGCACTTCCCGCGACCCTCGTGAGGATAAGCGGCAAAGAAAATGGATGAATGGATGGAACCCCTAGTGAGCTTGAATTGATAGTTGACTAGAAGCTTTGGAAGATGTGAAATGCTTTGGAAAAGGAGAGCCCCGTGCCGTGATTAATTCTGAATTGTACAGGATGGCAAATGATGGGCAAAAAAGTGAATTGTAGAATATGCCAATGTGTGAAAAAGTTTGCTATCGTCGAGGGGGGCATGTTCTTTCGTATCATTGTGCGTGCTTGTGTGAGATGATGACAGGCCGCCTACTTGCCAGCCGCCTGTGGAAACGCCTTCATGTCATCTAGTCTAATGCAACCTTCTACGCCCGGGAGTTGAAGTTGAAGCTGAAACAAAGTTCACAACTCCATAAAAGACAAACAAGGACCTGCGAGCGACAGAGCTTGTTTGGAATTTTTTAAGTTGGCTTGGGTATATGAATGAAGTGAGTCATTGATTTAGGGTTGTTTTTTTTATACATCTTTTATTTGACAATTTTCTTACAAAAAAACAATTTTCCTGGTCAACCAGAGAACACACAAAAAATGCATACAGAAAAAAACAAAACCTGTACAGTCACTTGTCATGTGTCCTAAACACGTTATCTACAACAACCGTGGGAAGGTACCATCATCTTTTGCGATCAGACATTTGAGACAATTAGGCTAGCTAGCTCGGTGGCGGGACGCTTACGAGATCAAAACAAACAAACGTGACACTTTCTTTTCACACGACTATGAAGGTCACTGAGAGAGGTATATGGCGGACAACTGAATTCGATGGCATGCACGTCTCACAGCTGTCTCTACTCCATACGCAGAGTTGAGTCGGTAGATCAGAAGATATAGATTGGCTACCTCTAGCTGCCAAGAGTGAACCCTCAGACTAAGGTTAGCAACCTAAGTCAACCGTGAGAGCCACAATTTGGGTTCGGTTGGGACGCACTTTGCCGTTTTCCGATCACTGAAGATTTGTAGGTAGAAAACGCGAATTCTGTTTGGACAACATTTTGCTGTTCGGTTGCTCAAATAAAAAAAAAAAAAATGTGAGGCTGTGAGTATTTGTAGAAAGGTTTATCTTTTTAGTAAAATCGTGAAACCCACACAAGCGTGCGATCAGTTGTTTTATATTGTGTTGTTAGAAACAAGATCTATGATAACTAAAGTTGTCGTTGGCACACAGTTGTCGTCTGCGCGTTAGTCTCACTTCACGCTGCTTCCCTCGTTCCTCGCCGGTGGTCCCGAGGTACCACAATAAATATTTTAGGGTAACTTCTCTGCTGTTCCAAGACCATCTTATTTTTGCACTCTCTGACCCGATCCGACGTGTGAACACTGTCGTCCTGTTTTGCTGCACCACAGTGCGTTTCAGTCTAGCGATAGCAGCTAACTGGCGTGTTGAAAGTCCTCTTCAAATTGGCCGACTGGAAGACGAGGTACCAAAAAACTAATTTGTCGACTTCAAATGTTAAAGGGAAATCCGGTGGTTTGGATTAACAATGTATCCGATATTTCATGTCATATGTCCTGTACCTTGACAATGTGATGTTAATCCTCTCCCATTTAATGGTGTTTTGAGAAGATTTTTATCGGCAATTACCAATTTTCACGGGCACCGCCAATTTTGGCTTGGTGGAAGTTAATACAAACTCCACAACAGCGGCACGGTAGCTCGGCTGGTAAAGTGTTGGCCTTACAGTTCTGAGGACCTGGGCTCGATTTTTTTTTTTGGGGGGGGGGGGGGGGTTTTATGTGCGTGTGTGTGCAGAATTGTTGAGTTTGCGTGTTCTCCCCCCTGTCCGTGCGTAGCTTTTCTCCGGGGACTCCGGTTTCTGGTCATTCCATGATTCTTTTTCTTACCGGGCAGAACATGCCACCCAGCATTTTACGGATTACTCCTGTCCGAATTATGGCAAAATTTAGAGATACAGTAGGGTATTTTTCTGTGTCCCATCGTGGTGGTAACTCATGTGAAGACGCTACAAAACGGCTAGGATTTACATCACATCCGCGCACGTAAGTCATGTGACTCGCCAAAATGGCAGCGCCCGTGAAAATTCGTAATTGCCGATAAAAATCTTCTCAAAACACGTTAAAGTTACATTTTCATGATACAGTACATATGACATGACTTATTGGATACATTGTTCATTCAAACCACCAAAATTTCCCTTTAAACGTCACTGCAGAAATGTTGACTTTTAAAGTAATTGGGTACAAACCTAAACTATTTTTTTGTTTGTTTGTTGAGGATTTATGTATGGGATACACATCAAGGATTGCTTTTGATTTGAATAATTTGCATTCCACGTGGCTTTGCGACTTTTCTAGCTAGTTGTCACAGTTAAAATGCAAACAAATGCTCACAGCCTTTCGTCGACTTTCAGAGGTCTGCAGCTACGACGTAAACGGGAGGGTTGCTAAGATTGTTTCTGAAAACGGAATCGGGTGACATTGTATGAAAGGTGAGGCGGCGTAGGATAATACAGCATCTAAAAGGACTCACAGACACTAAATGCGGACATTGAAGAACAGTTTGTGGTTAGCACTGGTGAAGACGATGAACACACACGGGAAAAAAAAACAAAAAAAAATTGGAAAGCTTGTTTTTACTCTAAAAAAGTGAGCATTGTGCATAGTTCGTCGTGTGGTAACCCCTGGTCAGGTACCTAACTTGCAGTGATAACACGGAAGGGAAGTGCAATCATGGACAATTGTGTCGCACTGAACACTATTGACACTTTCTCCCAGCGAGACTATCACAACAATAACTTTTTTTTTTTTTAAACACATTGAAAACCCAACACATCGAATCCTCCTCATTCTGTAATTAAATACCAGGGTCCGGGCCTTTCGTTTTTAGTTAAGTCCTACTGATTTTTTTTGTTTGTTTTTATTGATTTTTATTTTTATTTTTTTTCTGTACTCATACCTCGCCGACCCAGACCACCGTATTGCCCCTCGTGACGTCCGACACCTCGCAGTGCGGCGTTCTTTGCTTGCCGTTCAGGACGAAGAGGGACTCGGCCGACGGCGTCAAGAGGTACTGTCCGAACGGGCCGCTGGAGACCACCACCCGATAAGGCGCCCCCCAGGGCCAGCTCCGAGGGCCCAGCGGCTCCTTGAGGCCCCGGAGGATCTCCGTGTGTCCAGAGGACAGGTCGGCGAAGAGCAAGTTGGCAGAAGAGTCCGAGGCGGCCACCGCCACATATTTGTTGGACATGACAAAGGAGGGTTGGAAGACCAGGTCCGAGATGGCGATGGGGTCCTTCGCTTCCTGTCGGAGGCTCATCTCCCCCTGGAAGGAGACCGTTTGCACCGTCAGCCGGGTGTCGCCGCCCCCACCGCCTGGCGTCACGATGAAGCGGCCGTCCGGCGACACAAAAGCCCGGCCGGTGATGTCGCGGTTGGGCCCCACCACCGCGTCAGTCACCGCGTCCACCAGGAGCTGGGCCTTCCCGCCCTGGCACTGGACGAAGTAGATGCCGCTCAGGTGCGTGTAGGCCATGGCGGCCGGCACGCAGCCGTAGTCCTTCAGGCTGATGGTCTTGACGCGCCGGAAGGTCTCCAGGTCCACCTTGTGCACCGCCGGCTCGTCTTGGAGGAAGACAAAGGCGAACCTTGGCGGACAAAGTTCGCCACGGAAGGTTAATGGCCTGCCTCACGAATGGTTGGCGGTGATTTATGCACGTCGTTAGCGGCCCCTCGTTTGTGCGGCCGGTTTGGGATTTTACCTCACGTGAGTGATGATGAGGTTGGTCGGTGGGATGAAGAAGTCGCTGACACGCTGGAAGGAGGTGCGGATGGCGTGATGGACTTCTCCCACGCTGGCCTGAGGAATTACCTAGACGGAAAACGAGAAATGTGGGGGTGTCATTGTTTGTTTTTTTTTTAGCATTCACACATCTGTACTAACATATGAAGGTTTTAATGATTTACATTTCTTTTGTCCCAGATTTTCACACGTCCACACAACTCCACGTCACCACTTCCTGCTCGCGAGATAAGGAAGCGGCGCCCGGAGGTGACGTCCTCGTCCATCTTGGCGGCGATAAACATCGTAAAGGTCTCCGCCGCTGCCGTAAGAGACGCGACCCTGACTCGTTTCCCACCGCCCCCGATAACGTGTTTCATTTTGAGATGCTTGTCTCGGAACGTGGTGCCAGAAAAAAGAGAGATCTTTCACTTCACCTGCTGCAAAGTCATCACTTTTTTTTTTGTTGAAGTACCTCATGCAACATCTTTGTCCTTGATACAATACACTATTTGCCCTTCTAAATTATCCAAGGGTGTTTATAGTTGTAGGCATCCAGATATTTATTGGAGGAGTTTAAGCAAAAATTGTAAAAACTGTCCAAAAAAAAAAAAAAGCTTGTTATACCTAGTTAGTTAACAGTTAGTTAATAGTTTGAGAGTACTCGGTGGCTGGAGACATAACGGATTTATTAAGGCAGAAGCCTTTTTTGTGGATAGTGTTTGATCAAGTGAAGGCAACTAGTTGAAGATTTGTTAATTATTGGTGAAAAAACAGGAGATGTGAAATAAGTATGATGATTAGTACAAATACATAACTTGCCCGAAACCAACATCTCACTCATACTCTATATAAGAAGTAATCCTCTTGTTTTCTTTTCTTTTTTGCAACCTAGACCATAAAATGAATTATTCTGATTATGGAACACCGTGTCAAAGCTATATTTAGACACTGCGCTTTCTTTGCTGAACTTTATTTTTTATATATATATATATACATATACACTTTTTTTTTTTAATGGCAACAAGGCTTCAAACCCAATGCAGCACGTCGCCACAGCCCAGCAGGGGGCTTCCATTCTGTCTGCGCTCGCTCCCGTAAAACTCGCACAGAACGGTAAAAATCATAAAAATACAACAAACACCTCCGCTCTGAGCTTTCTTCTTTATTTTCAATAACATCTCAGCAGCACTCAAGACAACCAAGTCGAAAAATCAGGAGGTGACGAAATACAATGGCGCGAGCTAATGCGGTTTCGGCGGGTATTATTATGCGGCGGACGTGCGCTCAGCTTCATTCCGCTCGCTTCTCTTTGTTGCGACTTCATCCCGGGCTTTCGTTCGACTCGCTTGCTCTCTTTTACCTCAAAGCCAACGGAGGCTAAAAACAGATGGGGAAATCGGCTCCAATCGCTTTCAAAAACGTCAATAATGAAGTCGGTGGGTAAAATGTGACCGACGCGGGCTCGCTGGCGTCTTTCTGAAAATCCTTAATCAGAATTGTCAGATTTGAAAATGAAAAGTCCAGTGGATGACTCACTCTCATAGATGATAATCTTTGTTCAAAAGTGTCAGAACAATTGAAAACAGTCACAAACTAATGAAAATCACCTGGAGTTATTTTTCACTTACAAAGAACAGAAGTTGATGGTTAAAAGCCCTTCACTCAGTTGTTCCCAATTTCTATTAAAAGTACACAAAATCTGATGAAAAGCATCTTTTAAAACAAAAAAAAAAACAATGAACTTAAAAAATACAAAAAAATGTGTTGGAGTAAATGTTCCTCGCTCATGACAGAAGTGACATCAGCCCCAAACGTGAATGTTCAAAACACTTTTCTAGTGCTATTTAAACCATTTCCACTTTTGAATTACATTTCTTTCACTGTATGCTGTTTTTAAATGAACTTTTGTTTTTTTCTCCTTTGTTTTAAATCGTAAGAGGTTTCTTTTCTCTTTTTTTTTGATATGCTAAAGCACATTGACCTACCTTTAGTATGAAATGCGTTATATAAATACATTTCCTCTGCTTTACTCTCCACTCGCTCACAAGCTTTTTCTTTGAAATCAAAAACCAGATCAAAATCCTCCCTCTAATAGTAAGTTAAAAAAAAAAACAGCACTCCAGATGATGATGTTATCTTGCCACTGACTAACTCTCCCCAGTGGAAGATGGTTAAAATGCTACAAAAGGAAAAAAAAAAAAAAATCGGGTGCATGATTGTTATGCAAAGCAACTCTCGGGTCTACTTTAATTACACGCAAAGGATTTGTTTTGCCATTAAAAAAAAATTGTTCTACGCCTCATTTGAGACCGTAAGCGCTGAGTTTTAAACAACAACTGTGCGTAAGTAAACAATTAAAATATGTAATTATGCAGTGCGATGTCAGACCTGTCCAAATTTTGATCTAAGAAGAACCTCGACGCGAACTGAGGGTCATTTTGACCCTTTTCAGTCGTTTTGTTTTCAAGCCATTTCGGCAGTGTTGAATGAATGAAAATTTCCATCCATTTTCTTAACCGCTTATCCTCACGAGGGTCGCGGAAGTGCTGGAGCCAATCCCAGCTGTCATCGGGAAGGAGGCGGGGCACACCCTCAACTGGTTGCCAGCCAGTCGCAGGGGTGAAATTTTTCATTTCATTTCATTTTTCTCTTTTTTTTTTACTACTCATCCTGTTAAGGATCACCGATAAGTATAATTTGGTGGAGTGTATTCATTTAAAAAAAAAAATTCACGAGGTCTGCGTTATAAGTCGATTTGTCCTGATTTTACGGTCTGAGAAAATCTTAAACACATTCAATATTTCTGACTAAAACGGGGAATGCTGACTTCCCTCGAGTCATGATGCGGTGAATTATGACGTGGAATGGAATGAAACCACTCAAAAGTGATTTTTTTTTTTTTTCCCTGGGTGAGGAACAGGGAAATGTCGGGAATTCAAGACAAACATGTCTGACCGATGTCATTTTTTTGAATTCAAACTTAGGAAATGCTCAAAAAACATACCTGTAAGTGTTTCTGCTTCTTCGGTTTTGTGTGCTTACTCCGAGATTTTTACGTGTGTGGTGTTCTATGTTGACATGATGGAGGACAGCACACACAAAACTGTTAAATAAATGTCTTTTTTAAGATTCAGTTGTGAGGCCTGGAGCAGATTAAAAAGTCCTTTTGTGGACCAGGTCTTATAAGGATGATTGAAAATGAAGTGGGAAAAGTGACTTTAGCTTGAACGTGTTGCTCAGAATGCAAAAAGCTGCAAAGCTCCTCTAAAGAGTCATTTGGCGGGGGAGTATCACCCCTTAGCGATGCGTTGTAACCACGCAGACGGCAGTAAACACGCCGCCTCACCGCAGTTCTAATTGCATCTTTGCCTCCGGCAGGACCGAGCACAGCCGTAAACATGTTTGTGACAATTACATGTACAACAGCGATGTCCCCTTTGGCTCATTTCCCGCATACCCTCTGAGGATTAGCGCAACACCTGCAGTCGTCTGTACAGTTTCGTTGTCACCTATCAATCTGACATGAGTGTACGAGGTTCACATTTGCCAGCGTTTAGAGAAAAAGTTGGGGTGTCTCTGTAGGAACCCTAGAAGTGAGGCCAAAATGCCTTAAAGCAGGGGTGCTCAATGTGTCGATCGCGACCGACTGAAGGCAGTCTTGGTCGATCGCGGGACGGCGTGCCAAAAAAAAAAAAAAAGAAAGCCAGCCAATTCCCTCTAAACTGCGCGTGTGCACAATTGTGCACCACTGATGCACTCTTAAGAGACTGCATTCTGCATTGCGCGCTATGCCCCCCGCCCCTGCTCTTAAAGACGTACACTCATAATTACAAATGTTACAGTACTTACGCAGCCCATCAATGTGTTTTATAATGACAGCGTCCACCACCACTGCTTTAGTTAGCAACACAGTCTGGGCAACGTAGAGCAAAGACGAGCTAGACATGCTGCTTATGTTTACCTTTGATATTAATGGAGAAAGTTAAAGGAGAAATGCTGTTGTTTTAAGATGCAATGACTGTCGGAGTATGTGAATAATCGAAGAAAAAGTGGTGAAACTAGATGAGATTTTCTCTTTTCAGAGTGGGAAAGGTCTGGTCTGAAGGCGAAGTAGAAAGTGCAGGATGAGATGGTGTGTAATTTTAAAATTCCACTGTGGCGCAGCCTGATCCAGGATGAAAGCGCAGACAATAAGTGCATAAAAAGCTAATTTTGTATTTCAAATATAGGAGGCAACATAATATTAACCTTAAAACACCCCCCCCCCCTGTCGTCGGTAGCTCGCGCGAGGCTGGCTGCTTGAAAAGTAGATCTTGGGGTAAAAAAATAAGTCTGGCCACCCCTGCCTTAAAGGGTTGCTGAAAACCAAAACGGCAGTCTTCCTGATCACAAACTGTCCTGGGGTGTTAATTAAAAAAAAAAATAACTAAAGTTGACGTTATATAAAACGTTTGCTACAAACCAAGATGTCAGACTTCTTCGTTTCTTTGAGACTTTCTTTTGTGGGTCTACTCATGAGACATTTTGACTAAAAGTTCCCATCGCTAAAGTTCATTGGCCTTTTGGGAGCAAAAAGGAGAGCCTACCTGCAACGACGGGTGCGTGCGGTCCATGTCGCCCCACGCGAGCACCCACACTTGGTCGTGTGACTTGTCGTAGAGCATCTTCACGGGAAACGGATCTGTGGCTACGGCCTGGAGAGCAAAGACCACAAAGAGTGGACTGGTTTTTAAAAATGATTGGGAGGTTTTAGGACTTTTCACCAAGGAGGTTTTCATCGGCAGTTTTTGATACATTAACCTTTTCACAATGAGGCGACATTATTCCAAGGTTGTTGCTAAATTTGATCTGGATACGATCCAGACTGCACATTTGGTAGCAAAGTAAACGTTGCCTAATTTCAGAAGAAGGCTGTACAAATAATTGAGCTAAATGTTGTATGCATGCAGGGTCAGAAACTGTACCAATTACATGCCAGATCTGATCCAGATTGCCTATTTGGCAATGATACAAACAACATCGTTTTGGAACAAGGTCGTAACATAACACGATGATGAATATGATCAATCAGCAAATTAGTTAATTCAGCACTATTAACAACTTGTAGCCATCGAATGAAATGAAATGCCAAACCAAAATTAATCCAGACCTGATCCAGATTGCAATGCAAATGAAAGAATTTTAGAATAAGATTATTACATGCAAACATAGTGATGTATAGGATCAATAAACTACACATTTATTTCTGATTACTTGAGACATATGCTGGGATGTAAAAATACGATGAAATATTAGTAAATGTGTATTATTTACATTTTAACACGAGCCAAAAAGGCTTCCAAAGTTTGGGAAAAAAGCTGTTTTTCTGTTCTCTCTCTCTCTCTCTCTCTCTCTCTCTCTCTCTATCTCTCTCTCTCTCTCTCTCTCTCTCTCTCTCTCTCTCTCTCTCTCTCTCTCTCTCTTCTCTCTCTCTCTCTCTCTCTCTCTCTCTCTCTCTCTCTCTCTCTCTCTCTCTCTCTCTCTCTCTCTCCTCTTCTCTCTCTCTCTCTCATTTATATGTTTTGGTTGAGCAGTTCACCAAAGGTCAAGAAAAACTCAGCCAGGCCTTTCAGCGACGTGTTGAGCGGCCGCTCCACTGGCATCCATCTAACATTTTGCCTGACATTTGGAAAGAATTGATTTTGGTGGGCAGCAGATGTCCCATCATGCCAACACCTACGTGCTAAACGTGCTCAGCTGGTCGGGACGCTGATGGATAGAGCAGATATAGACTATGGGGGGGGGGGCGGAGAATGAATTACGGTAAAAAGGCAGAAGAGAGAGGAGGCAGGAAGGGTCAGCATGCAGGAATAACACAATCCATTAAGTTGCTTCTGCGTGGCTGCACACACCCCCAGCAAAAAAAAAAAAAAAAAAAAATCACTTATCGACTCGAAAGTTCTACGCAAAATACCACACCATGGACAATGTAAGAAAATGTTCATGGAAATTTAAATGAAAATAAAACACGGCAACGTTTCAAACTACCATATTTTCCGCACTATAAGGGGCACCTAAAAGACTTTAATCTTATAATCAGGTGCGCCTTATACATGGATCAATATTGAGCCTTTAGCGCAGCTTATCTAATGGATGCATAACGTAACCCCAGCCTCTACTGTAGCGTCTATTCTATGCGCCTTATATACGAAAAAAGTTCTAAAATAGGCCATTCATTGAAGTTGCGCCTTTTAGTGCGGAAAATACTGTAATAGTACTTTCAAAAATGAATTAATATGCATTTTCATGGTTGGAAATCTTGGGTTTTCAATTGCAAAATGGATTCAATTCAAAATTCAACACAAATTTAGCACATAGTAAACATGGGGGAGCCCACTGTAGGAAATTAGTTCAAAATAAAAATCTGCATATGTACAGTACATGGGACATGATAACTGTACTTTAATTAATTAAGTACAAAACTTTGAACATTAACATTAAGAACATGATAGATAGATAGATAGATAGATAGATAGATAGATAGATAGATAGATAGATAGATAGATAGATAGAATATTGTGTATTTTTTATTTTGGGATTAAATCCTTAAAATGATGGATTTACAACCTTATTCCAAAATGGATTAAGTTCATTTCAATTTTGTCACAAAATTAGGTGCAAAATATTTAAATGATGATTGAAAATGTTGAAAAAATGTATTAAAACTAAAACACTCAGTTAATAAGTGTGCAAATGTACCGGTGCTGTAAATGCAGCATGAGCTTTAATCAATATGTGCATTTTTAATACATTTTCCCAAATAATTTTGATGGCATGTCACGGTCATAGAGAATTTGAAAGTGGGAAAAAAAGTGATTTAATCCATTTTGGGGGGGGGAGGCTTCTAAGTGAAAATGGAATTGCTCTCTGCACCAATGTAAACTTTTGCACTTCCCATCATGCGTCGGCTCTCAGGGAGACTTTGAACTCAACTCGTGGACGAGACAAGTTATGGGAGGGCTTTTTTTTTTTTTTTTCCCCCCTCCGCCCCTGACCCACCTGGACCACCCGCTGCGCCTGGATGTCCACCACCAGGAGTCGGCTCTGGAGGGGCTGGCTCACGTAGACGTACTTCTCGCGGACGTTGACCGCCGACGACCACACGCAGCGTTGGGGGGACGGACCCTCGCCTTTGGGGCACATCTCCTCCTGCCGGGATGGAGGAGAGTGAAAAAACAAAAACAAAAAAAACAACAACTAACAGAGCGCACGATCACGTTGTTATGTTTATGTTGCTTTTCTCTTTCACGACACGTTTTGATGTACACTCGGAGTTAACGGCTGTTTTTTTTCTTTCATTATCGTGTATGGAAAGATGGCTAAATTATCAAGTAGCCATTTACGATCTATTCACACGCTCTATTTGTTTTCTCTTCTCAGAATCTGGGAAATTAAGTTGCACTGTCCATCAGGAGTTAACAGTTGTCTTGTCGTCAGTCCAAATCCTCAGAAAGATGGCTGAAAATCGCAGGTAACCACATCAGCTTTATAACCAATTTACAAGCTGCGTTTGTTTTCTCTTGTCAGTTGAAGTAGGATTCCAATTGTTGATAATTGCAGTTTTATGTGCAAAAATGTACAAATGTAAATTAAGAGTTCAGCGTTGATGGAAGACTGCTAAAAGCGACATTGGAGTCATGGGAAATTGACACGGTGTTATTGTTTTCTCGTAATCTCCCAAAAAAAAAAAAGTTATCCTGTGCAGTACTGATCGCTAACTTTGTTCAGTAATAGTGGACAGAAAGATTGATGACAAATTCTTTAATTTACATCCTACTTATTTTTCTGTGTAAAAAAAAAAAAAAAAAAAAAAATTGTTTAAACTTTCCATCTGTTGTGTTTTCTTTTGCAAAGTAACCGACAGGGTGATGCTTTTCTCTTCAGCGGCATTTTTCCATTTCTGTGGATAAGAGGCTTGTAAAATGGACGGACTGATGGACGTTCTCATAACCTTTTCTCTTCTTATGATCTGTAAGTATCTCATTGGCGTTTCTCTTCTCATAATCTTTTAAGCAACCTTTTACCGCTGTTCTTCTCGTAATCTTTGAAGTAACACTCGAGCGTTACTCTTCTCCTAACCTATTGAGTCACATTTAATTCTTTCCCTTTGAAGTAAACTTCTTCCAATTCCTCGGCCCGTAATTTTCACAGCGGCATTTTACCGCCGTTACTTGTCGTCTTCGACGCACGTGTCAAGACTTTTACTGTAATGGCGTCGTCGCTGTTGTCTCCCTCGCCGACGAGGATCACGCTCGCAAAGTGCAGCGAGCGCTGTTTGCGGCGGGAACTCGCTAACGTGCAGCTTATTGAGTTTCGATTGATCTCTAATCCAATCACAGGCGGCCCCGTAAAAAGCTCCAATCCCTTTACGGAACAAGCACTTTTTTTTTAAACCACATGAAGCCCATTGTTCCATTTGACATGGTTTAACCGTCCGAGTATCGACTGTGTATCGTCTGCAGCAAAGGATGCGAGTAATCCCATTAAATTTGGAGGTGTTAGGGAGCCCCCCCCCCCCCCCGCTCCCCCTTGAATACATTGCACTGAACATTAGATAATCCTGTCAGTCAAATCAACAAAAGTGTACAAAGTGTAAAATCACTGCCAATACATTCAAATAGGTGGCAAGTACAAGAAGGAGTGGGAGTACAAATATTTATACTTACTGCTGATAGGTATCCGTACTAACTTGAATATTTAGTTTTGCGACATTTTCCTTTTCCTTTATTTGAAACCATTTATAATTCCTACTCCTTAGTGAAACAGAGACACGGTTCTTTTTAAAATATAAATATCTGTACTCCTACTTAAGTACTTTGCCACCTTGGATGAAAATCGGAATTACGTATGTGGCGACGATCCTCTCGGTGCGCTTGATTTGCCGGCGGATCTCGCACAGGGCGGGCTGCAACACTGTGATGCCCTCGTCGGAAAACACATAGAACATGTTGCCGACGCTCAAACCTGGAAAACAAGGCAAGGAGCATCAAGGAAGTGGATCAAGGGAGCGGGATCGGGTCATATTTATTCACACCGAAGCTTCCTGGTACTGTAAGTAAGTCGACAAAATTCAACTGAGTTCTCATGAGAACCAACCGGGTGCCAGGGGACAAAATCACTCTACGGAATACCAACTGAAAACACCATAGAAGATCGATGGATTTCGGCAATTAAACGTGATGAATGGTGCCCGACAAAAATACACACACGCCTGTGTAGCGATCGCTTCATTTCAGGTGAGAATTATTCTTCTCAATCACAAATTACCAACAAGTATTTATAATGCCAAGTTGGCTCATTGGAGAACAATGCGTGTTAAAAAAAAATAAATAAACTGCCTGTCACAGAGGTTTACGGAGGTTCAGTGTGGGCACAATCGCTTCCTTGTACAGTCTGTTGAGACAACTCCGTCCTCTTTTTTTTCCAATCATAGTTAATGAATGCGAGTTTGTGTAAACCCAGGGGTCATTTATTTAAATATTGGTATTTGCATTGAATACTAGCTGGAAAAATCGGTGGATTCTGGCAAAGGTTAACGTGTGGCCGAACACACTTCCGCGTTCACGAGCCTTGAAAACCGTCACTATGTGGGATTTATTCCAAATGAGAACAGATCCAGCAACAAAGTATGTCGTATGTATCCAGACTTACCTTCTAAATGTCTGACGGTATCGGACAAGACTCTGTGCATCGTGCTATAAGACATATTTTCGTGTCGTCTCCAACCGCCTTAGCATTGAACAATGCTTTGTTTGACCAGCAATATGGCGACGTAAAGAAAAGTCACGTGATTTTATGACGTAGGCGCACGGGCTCTATTAGCGGTACATGGTTAGCGATGTCCCAAATCTGAGCGGGTGTGTGTGGAGAGGACATTTTTCCGAACCACTAACCCAACCCGAAGAGATCCTCACACCAATTTCCATGCACATCAGATTCTAAAAGCCAACATCTGGTCCAACCAATAAATCCAGGCTTGTTAGTAACTCGGAATCTTTTGTATTGATGATAAATATTCTCATTGTTTTGATGTGGTCAGCTCGCCCCAAGGAGGAGGGAGTTCATTTGCGACTTCTGTCTTTCTGCATTCATTAATGCAAACAGAAAGCACGATGTAAACACACGGTGAAGAGTACAGAAGATAGAACCTGTGCCATCTGCTCGCCCGTCAGCTCGTCAACACATCACATTTGTAACAACCGGCAAGTGTATATTTGTAAAAACGCAGCAAGTATACGCTGCCTAACGGCCTGAAACTGACAATAAGCCAGGTTGGATGCTGTTTTCCCGTTGATAAATGTCCACAAAGCAGGCACGCTGGCACACTGTAAAACACATTGCAGCGCGCCATAAACAGCAGTCAGCCTCATATTGAAGCACGGAGACTGGGAGTGTTGTTGTTGTTGGATTTTTTTTTTTTTTGTCTTTATAATACACACAGCATCCAGACAGGATTGGATGGTTTCCGCAACAGCGGAGCTGCGAGCGGTTAGGTATGAAAAAAAAAAAAAAAAGAAGAAAAAAAAAAGGCTGATTGTGTGCGAGCGGTAGTTGATGAAACGCACCCCGGGCAGTGTACGAGGCGGAGGGGGGAGGAAGCTGGCGAGCTGGTGTTTCTTGTGGACAACACGACTGAACACGCATACTGTAATTTGCTTTCACAGGCCCGGGAGTGGCGCCGCATGCCAACTTTATCACATGAATACAAAAGGAGTTGAGCTGTATTTACCTTCCTCTCGCCACAGAATGTTTGCAACTGTAACACAAAAGCAAGACATCAACTTTAAAGCGAGTTGGCTTGGCTACTGAGGATTGCAGTCTCTCCAAAAAAAAAAAAAAAATAGACAACTACAGCGAATCCTCGCATGGTCAAAACCATGACGTTATCTGTCAGCTATTTCATTTCAAGGGTGATGTAAGATAAGTTTAAAATTATATTAATTTACAGTAAAGCCTTGGTTCTCAAACGTCCCCGTTTTCAAATGAAAATTTAGAGATTTTTTTTTTTGCTTCTGTTATCGAGCGAAAATCGGTCCTCGAATGCCCCCGACAAATCCCGGAAAGAACATATTCCGCGCGGCTAGACCAGCTGACCCACGACACGCTTTGTTGTGAATTCCCACGGCGGCAAAAAAAAAAAAAAAAAAAAAATCGAAATGACATAACGCCCACAGTGCAACCAGCGCACTTTCGTGATTCTGTATAACGCGGGCTCTGTACACAGACGTATCCCGGTAGTGATTGTTGTTTTTCTTCTTATGGAGGACTTCCGTATTAACCCCCAATCACGGCTCCAAAGAAGGCAAGTTGCTTGTTTAAAGTTATTCTGCACTTTTGTTAATAAAACGAGTTTACAAGGCTGGGGGCCGAGTAGCTGCAGATACGGCAATGGACTCCCAGCCTAGCGTACTCAACCGCTAAAGCATACACTTAAAGCAAAAAATAAATATATTTCTTGTTATTTTATGATATGAAGCATTTAAACTATACATGTATTTTTTCTAAGCAGTTTATTATCAGGAAAAGCTAAAAAAATGCATTAAAAAGCCAATTTTTTTTAGGCTTGGAACATATTAGTTCTTATTCCATTCATTGTAATGAAACATCGATTCGGTTTTCGAACAAATCACTTCTCGAACCATTTTCTGGAACGCGTTGCGGTCGAGAACTGAGGCATCACTGTACTTGGGATCATAGTTAGGATGTAAACTATTAAAATCTACAATTTTAAACAGACTAGTCATGTCAGGTCTTGGTCCCACACTTCTGAGAATTGCAAGGGTACACTGTACACAACAATATTCCACTTCTTATCAGGTTACTTAAGACATTTTTTCTTACGCGTCTTCTTGGCGGAGTCCTCGACAAACAGCGAAGAGATGTCCTCGTCCACGCCCACCTCGTTCTTGGCGATGCACGTGTAGGCGCCCGTGTCCTCGTAGCGGACGCTGCCGATGAACAGCTCGCTGCCGTTAGCTAAGAGAGAGACAACAGAAGGTGACGTTGAACCGATGGGCAGAACCCAACCCAAACAATGACGTGGATCAAGTCTAGTGGAGAAAGTTGCCGTTCGTGCACCCCAAATTTGGTAGAAAGAAGCCATGTCTGTCCGTCAGCCATTTTCGTATGACGTGTCCAAGAGATTTTGTCCCATGGCTACCAAACTTGAGCCCAGTACGCGAAACAAGATGGGCAAAACTAAATTGCAAAACGTGATTTTCCACCCGTATTTTGTGGGCTGAGCTCGACGGCAACGTTGGGTAACATCACTGGGCGAATATTAGATCGCTTTCATATTCAGACTGGGTATAAAAGACGGATGATGTTAAATCACCAAGAATATGCATTTTCACGGAACACCCCCGAATCTGGTTACGGCGACGTCTGAAGGGGTCGGTCATCATCAAAGAGGCCGTGTGATGCACAGCTGCCGTCCGGGTGGCGCTTTGATGACCAGACGCCACGCAGCGGGGGGGGGGGGGGGATCACGGGACCTCTTTTGCTGATGATGGCGGCTGCGTGGCCACAATCATCAAATGCAGCTCCAGCATCTTCCTACTTTTCTAGAAACATCTATGAAATAAACTCTCTCAGAACCGTGACTCACTTCCCAATCTTGACCGTCCTGACTTCATTCATCATTTGAAGGCAAACAAAAGTGAAAACACACAAGAGACGGGCAAATTCCTCCTCCAAATGTTTGTTTGAGATTATTTGTTGCAGAGTTTGGAACGGAAAATGTTAAAAATGATGGAACAAAAGTAGTGCAGACTTTGAGGGGGGAGGAGGTTAATAAAACTTCTGGAACGGAGAGTGTTGGTGGTATGCATGGTGAGCAGCGAGTGGAGATAGATCAGCTGGTAAGGCGTTGGCCTCACAGTTCTGAGGACCTAAGTTCGATCCAGGCCCCGCCTGTGTGGAGTTTGCATGTTCTCCCCGTGCCTGCGTGGACTTTTTCCGGGCACTCCAGTTTCCTCCCACATCCCAAAAACATGCAACATTAATTGGACACTCTAAATTGCCCCAAGGTGTGATTGTAAGTGCGGCTGTTTGTCTCCTTGTGCCCTGCGATTGGCTGGCAACCAGTTCCAGGATTTAACCTGAATAGGAATAGGCTCCAGCGCTCCCCGCGACCCCCGTGAGGATAAGCAGCTAAGAAAATGGACGGATGGATGAATAAACACCATATGTTACCATTGGTAGACCCATAAAAGTCTCAAAAAGCCATCCCAAAAAAAAATACACAGAACGTCTGCCAATTTGTTCTGAAGCAGCCATTTTAGATGCATTTTGGAAATTTCGAGCAGTCAGTCCCCCAGGCCAGATTGATATTGGCCGACTGCTTCCAAATTTGAAGCCAGTATCCTCGGAACGTGGACGATGCAAAATTTTTAAAGGATTTGAGTTTTTCTAATTGTCTGTTTGTATGCATGCTGGCGAAGTTTAATTACCAGCCATAAAACAATAATAACATCTGCATTTAAAAAAAAAAAAAAAAGCCCCCTTAGGTGCTTTCACTGAGCAGAAAAAAGCAAAGTCTCTCAAACAAGAAGTTAACCAACTTCTTTGAATTGACCCTTTTTGGGTCTTTTTGGACATTTTCAGGGGTCCTTCAAAGTCAAACTTATGCCAGACATTTCGACCGATTGTTGCAGTTTGAGACATTTGCATCATCACTCACAACGACGCTGACTAATAATAATAATTGTCTCGCCTAACGGCGTCATGTCAGAAACGGAGGCTCTCACATAATTGTAAGTAATCTGCACCTGGCAGTTCGCGGCGAGCAGGGTGCACGCTAATTACAGCCGTTGACATTTCTCAATGTTTTCTTTTATCACCCCGATAACAACACGCAATAATGCACGATCCAAAAAGCGCTTTAATTACATCCAAAGCAGTTACGCTCTCATTTTTTTCTTTTTCTGGCAACATTCTGGATGCGCCACATTCATTAAATTTGTAGTTTTTTTTTTTAATACTTACTGTGCAGGTTAGGTTGTTGCAAGGGATTTTAATTGAGCTTTTAATTTAGTCAGACAAGTAATGTGTTGTGGACCTTCCAAGACCTTTGGGGGGCTGCTCGTGGGATCATTGATTTGTTTATGTTGATGTTCATGCAATTATCTGGATACTTACTTTACATTACTAGAATACAAATGTAAACGAGCTCAAAACACAAACATGAATCCATAACCCTGTCTTCAAACCTGAATTAAAAACACCAACCTAGGCTTGAGACCCTCATTCGAAATACTACTTTTAAACCCTAAACTTTGGGAAGCGCCAACCAAGGCTTGAAAGCTGAAATTAAAACCTTACTTTGAAAGCCTCACACTTGTTTGAAAATTAAAATTTAAAATCAGGGTTAAGGTTTTTAAAATTAACCCTAACTCTCTCAAAACTATAATTTGAAATGCTAACCTTACTTTGAGACCTAACTTGAAACCCAAAACCTTTTTTTTAAACCCTGACATAATCTTGAAACCCTAACACTGCCTTAGGGTTGAAGACCTTCAACCAATGCATGAAAGCCTAGTTTGAAACCCTAATTTGAAACGTCAGCCAAGCCGCTAAACCTTTATTTGAAACCTCGACGTTAGTTTGAAACACCATCCCAAGCTTGAAGCGTTCATTTGAAACCCTAAACCTACCTTGAATACATACTATGAACCGCTAACCCAGGATGGAAACCCCGACCCTTACCTTAAAACCCAACCTGTGCTGCAAACCTTAACTTTAAACCCTGGCCGAAAAGCTTCACCCTTATCTCAAACTCCAACCCTGTCTGGAAACCTTAACCTCGTCTTGAAATCTTAATTTCAAGCAAGCTCTTGTTTCAAACGCAGATCCTTGCATGAAGCCCTAATTTGAAACCGGAACACACATTGCGAGGGGTCATGCCGGAGCGTGGGGGGCCGGGGGGGGGGGGGGGGGGTGCTAAGCGGCTCTTCGTGCAGAGAATGAGCCACGTGCAGCCAGTGAACTCTCGCTTCACGACTGCATCCTGGCTCGAGGATGGCCACGTTTTATTTTAATGGATTCATTTTTTTAACCAGTTTGCTGTATTAATGTAATTGTGATGTAACTTCCCAAGGGAGACGATTTTTATCTTATGTTACTTCCAGCTTTAGCTCTTTAATTACATGAATAACATACAGCTTGATTTTAATTGTCTGCCTTTTGGATTGATAGTGGCCACTTTTGGCTTATTGATAACATTTGAAAATGCACATTTAGGTTTTCTTTACATCCATCCAGCCATCCTTTTTCTGAGCCGCTTATCCTTACGAAGGTCGCGGGAGTGCTGGAGCCTATCCCAGCCTTGCATCGGACAGGAGGCAGGCTACACCCTGAACTGGTTACCAGCTAATCGAAGGGCACATAGAGACAGACAACAGTCACTCACAATCACACCTCGGGGCAATTTAAAATCTCCAATTAATGTTGTGTTATTTTGGAACGTGGGAGGAAACCGGACTGCCCGCAGAAAACCCACGTAGGCACGGGGAGAACATGCAGACTCCACACAGGGGGATGGCGGAATTTGAACCTCGGTCCTCAGAACTGTGAGGCCGACGCTTTCCAGCTGCACCACTGTTACCCCTTCCCAAAATCCTGAAAACAATATTTATTGACAGCTTTTTCATTATTAAAAAGAAGTATCATTTTACAGAATTTTATTTTACTGTACTTGTACTGGACATACAGTAGTCATAATTCAATATATCAATATTGAAAGATTTTTGTCTATTTTAAAGTCGAGTATTCATTTGCCTTCAGCTGGTGTCTTGGCCACCAGAGGGCAGTCAAATACATGGAAATGGATCCATAAAGCATTTGGTTACAACTGCTCAGTAAGTTGCAGTAATGATAGTTGTTTTCCCCAGAAGATAAAGAATATATGACAAAAACGGATGTTAGTTCAAGACAGAATATGTTGCTCACTAATAAGCTGAAAGGGGAGTAAAAAAAAAAAAATCAAACAAGGCCCAAGTGTTTATTTAATAAAAAAAAAAAAGTTGGCCATAAAAAGCCAATAAGTGAGTCTTTCTGAACACCCTCTTTCCCCGCCCTCCACCCCTGAAAAGCGGGGTTATCGTACCTTTGAGAGAAAGTTGCTTGGCGGAGCGCGGCTGCAGCTCCACGCCGTTCTTGAGCCACAGCAGTTTGGGATCGGGGATGCCGTCGGCGCGGCAGTGCAGGCTGGCAGACACGCCGGGCTCCTGGGCCTGCGTCTCCGGGTAGACCAGGATCACCGGAGGCACTGGAACGCACAAACGAGAGAGAGCGAGGGAGGCGGGGGAGTAAGACCACCAGCCACGCGGAATTACTTTCACGGCGCCCTGGAATGGATTCGCACGGCCGAGAGCTCGGGGGCGGCTTTATTGCGATTGCTGCATGAAAAAGATGTTGGACTACTTGGCGGCGCCCGAGGGGAGAAATGTTGCGAGAGAATGTAGGCGATGAATGAATGACACCTGCAGTTTGCAAAAGCACCTCAGAGCCTGACAAATTCCTGCCTTTTTTCCCCCCTCATGGCTTTGGCATTCATGCAAGGGAAGGTATAATAAACAAAGAAGACTCTCCAACCAAAATGACCGCGGCACTTTTGGGAACAGACCGACGGCGTCATCTCTATGTTCCTTTGAGACCCCAATGTGTCTTCATCCCACTTTTATCGACTTATTTTATACCGCTTGTGCAAACACAACATTTCAAAATCTGTTTCTCTCCCCCACTGCGGCTGTTGCTGCAATGCGGGGACAAAGCGACGCTGGGAGCGTTTGGCTTTCCGAGGTCAGCCCGTGCGCGCCGTAGTCAGGGAAGAAGGGGAGCTAGACGAGCGGGAGTGTAAGGAAGCAGGGGAACGAGGGAAGTAATGAACAAAGAGCGCAAGGACAGAAGGAGCAAGGTAACGTAAGGTAACGATCGAGTCAAGTAGCGCTGGAAAAAGGAAAAACGAAAGGCAGCATGGATAGAAGCGGGAAAGAAGAGAAATACAGGAAAGAAAGAGAAGGAAAACAGGGCCACAAAGTGACAAGGATGGAGGAAACACTGGAAATGTGGAACCAGAACAGCAACAAGGGAGTAAGGAAACAAGGAAATAGCAAAGTGAAAGGAAAGCAAGGTAACAGTGGAGCAAGGGAACAAGAATGAAAGCCAACGTGCAATGAAATAAGGATGCAAGCAAAGGAAATGAGTGAAGGAGAAATGAAGCAAGAGGGCACGTGAAAAAGGATGCAAGGAGTGAGGAAGGGGATGAAGAAGAAAACAAGGACGCAACAGAAGCAAGGACATGTCCTGTCGACGGAGGGATTAGTTGATAAGAAAGTGGGCCCGACTGACCGTTGACCTGCAGCACGTGCGTCTGGTGGAGGTCCTCGTAGCCGTAGGCATGGCAACTGTAGTTCCCCATGTGAATGGTCGTCACCTTGGTGATGTACAGCGAGCCGTCATCCCCAAAGTCCTTCCACACACAAAGCAGGCGGGAAAATTAAGCGGGGACGGCGAAAGGGGAGGACGGGGGAACAGCGGGAGAAGGAAATGGGATGCCGCCGCCGAAGGGGACCGAGGGACGGGAGGCGGGAGAAAAGCCGGGGGAAGCTTGATAGAACGTGGCGGGACGGCCGAGGGATCGCGATCGAGCCGGCGTTGGGGAATTTGATCCTTGGTGCTGACAAATTGCAAGGGTTAAAAATATAACAACCATTAGCTTGACGGATGGGGGCGCTTGTTTGTGGCGCCGGCGCGCGCCCGGGGGGGCCGCGGCACACATTTTAAGCACGGATTAAGGCATTCCGTTTTCTTCTTGTCCTGCCAAGTGCCACGACCTTTTGTCTACGTACTCGTTGGAGGGCGGTCAACGATCGCCACCACCTCAAGAGATTGAAATTCTCAAGTACGACGCCAGCAAAAAACAACAACAAAAACAACAAGAAATGGGCCCACCAACTTCCACGTCAGTCGACTCAACTATTTATAGGGTCATCTTTATTACTGAACATAATTTAAAAACATGAAAATGTCTCAATGTTTCAATGTCTTTCCATTTTTTTTTTTTAACTCTCAAATAATTTCCACAACAGAGACTGTGAGCTAGCGGTCGCAAAATAAGGTAATTTCTTCGCACCTCGTTTCTCCTGTCGTCTGATTGGAAAGACGAGTCCCAAATACGACAAAAGCAGCGTAAAAAAAAAAAACCCGAAGGAGGACAGGCGGGGACGTGGCTAATGCTTTCCCAGCGATTCGCCCAGACTGGCTGGCATTGTGCGCCAAATGTAAATGGCGGATTCCAAATGGCACCCGGCATAATAGGACGTTAACCTTTTATTTCATCAAAATGTACTACACGGCAAATTACGGTGGGCCCGTTATTTCTATGAAGGCTTTTGTGCGGCTAAGGACATTGGAGCTGGCCTTCAGTCGCGCTCCAAATAATTAAATTCAAATTCATCAAAGAGTTTTTCTTTATCCCACACTGAAGCATTAAAGTGTCACCGCTGTGTTTTTCCACACAATCATGACGGGGGGAAAAAAGATCAGAAAAAAACCTTCATTTCATGTTTTTGTTGTTGTGCGTCATGTTGCTGCCACTTACATGCAAATACAAATAGTTGCACGGTAATGAAATCAAAATACATTATTCATTACTTTTATAATGAGCGGCAATTTGCCACATCGTATGTCCACTCGGCTTCCCTGGACCAGCTTGTGATTTTAATACGCACAGCAGCTCGGATTTAATACAAGAAAACTAGGGCTGTCAAATGAGATATTCTCGTTTGTTCATTATTTAAAAAAAAAAAAAGCAAACAAAACACATGAACAAATTAATCAAACACACTTATACCAAAACTGAAATAAAATGAATAATAACTTCAAACAAAAATTTGTATCTCATGTATATTAAGAGGGAAAATACTTTTTTTTTTTTTTTTTAAACAAAAAATACGGAACGGGATAGTTCTATTTCACCAATTTCAACAAAAGTAAGAAAAAATAATATTAAAATGAAAATTATTTATATAATGTACATGTATAAATTTGCTCATCCACACACACTGTGGAACCTTGATAAAACGGACTGGGAGGTGGTGGGGGGGGGGGTCGTCCATTACAGCTGTTTTTCCGGTACATTGGAGCACCATATGCACCCATATTACAGTACAATACAATATTAATATTTTGTACTTTTTTTTGTAAGTTATTGTAAATAAATAAACGTTTCAAAATCTATCCAAAACCTACCGCTGTTGTGCTTTATGCAGGCATCGTTTACATACTTGACACGTCATATTCACCCTTATGAGCAGTGTAGAATAAATAAGTCCTTCCTCGATTCAACTCCAACTTTTTGTCCAAAAAAAAAAAAAAAGAATTACTAAAAATAGAATGTTCCGGACTCCAGAGACTTGTGTGTTGTGTTCCTCTTTGCAGAGCACTTTGCTAGAAATGCTAATATAAAAGATAAACTCCAGCTATAACTGCAGTCACGTGGAAATGTTACCACATTCAACACGTATCTTTTATGGCGGGGTCCGACTGCATATGTATAAGGGCGCCACCTCATCATTATGATCAAACACAAACAAAGCCTGAGGACGCAATCATATTTTGACCCAAAAAAACAAAAAAAAAAGGACAAAACAATAAATGAAAAGGAAAACTCACATTGATATCCTCGAGGTCCAGGAAGTTGAGAACCACGCCGTTCCTCTTCCAGATGACGGGCGGCCGCAGGGTCCCCTGAATGGCGCAGGTGAGGACGGCACTCAGGCCCACCGTCACCGTCGAGACGCTGACCCGCCGGTCCTCGGCCAGGCTCAGCTGGACCACCTCTGCCGGGGGAGGGAAAGGATTGCGGATCGGTTCCGCCATCAGGGAGGAAATAATTGTTTGACGAAGGCAGGGAAAAAAAAATAAAATCACGTACAAGTTGCGAAATGTGCTGATGTTGTAGAATAGCAGCCGAGGCTTAATACATCTCCAGGGTCCGTCTCATTACCAGCGGAGCGAGGAGGATAAACAGCTGTCCCGGAGTGATTCAGCTCGGGAATAAAAAGAGCACGTGGCCGAGGACTAAATATCATTCTTCTCATTAAGGAAAATTTATGTTCATTGGAGCGGTCGCGCATCATTCCGTTTCACCTTTTGCGGCAGGGCCAGGAATTATTCTCCACTTTGGTCACCGCTCATTGAGCAGCTGCGGGGTCGAGCAGGCTAAGGGTTAGCGGTGGCTGCTGAGCTTTCTCGCGGAAGGCTCTAATAGAGGATATGCAATATAGATATAGATATGTCTTTGCCTTTTTTTCTATTTGGTTTCAAGTTTCGCAAAACACGATCTGTTCTTCGGGTAAAGCCTGGGAAAGTCCATCTGGACGGCTGCACTGGAAACTCGCCGTTGACAAAATCTCGATTCACTCGGCGGATCATTCAGAGTTGTTTCGCATCACAATCCTCGGCAGCTGTCGGCTTTGTCGTACCTGTCTTAACCCGTGCGCTGATATTTGAAAAAAGGAGGCAGAGAGAGCAGAATAAAGCATTAGCTGAGCCTTGTCCCTCAACCTGGTCTTGGAAAAAGTCTTTGGACTACTAATTCATTGTCATATTCAGCTGATATTGTGTGTGCACTTTCACATCAAGCTCATATCCAGTATCTACAGTAAGCGATACATTTTCCTGTGACGGTTTTGACGGCTTGTGAACGCGGAAGTGTGTAACGTTGATCTTTTCCGCTAGTATTCAATACAAATACTAATATTTAAATAAATGACCCCTGGTTTTACACAAACTCGCATTCGTTAACTATGATTGGGGGGGAAAAAAAGGACGGAGTCGTCTCCACGGAACGTCTCCGTAAACTTCTGCGACAGACAGGTTTTTTTTGAACACGCATTGCTCTCAAATGAGCTAACTTGGCATTATAGATACTTTTTGGTGATTTGAGATTGAGAAGATTAATTCCAACTAGAAATGAAGTGATTGCAACACAGGCGTGTGTGTATTTTGGTTGGCCACCATCCATCATGTTTAATTGCTGAAATCCATCGATATTTTCGGGTCTTTTCAGCTGGTATTCCATAGAATGACCTCTTTGAATATTTTACATTTTTACAATATATTACGTCACGTGCACGAGCTCTATTAAGTGACTTCACTGAATTCTTGAGTTTATCTTCCCTGATTTTGCATCTCTATCGACTCTTCTCCAACTCCATCAAGTCGATGCGTCTATCAGCCACACTTCATGACAGATGGTCGCGACGAGGCTGGTGGGACGCAAATCCAACTGCATTAAGTTCTGGGCGATGCTTCTCTCTCTTTTACTGAAGAAGAGCTACTGCACAAGTCCAAGTATGTATAATTATTTTATTCTATAGCTTCATTTTTATGTTGTCTTATTCAGAGGAATGTGGTCAGTGGTGAGCGATAGGTAAGCGCCACTGGCTGGGATATCGTTTTAAGGTTGAAAAATGTCGGACCAGTGTTATGCGTGTGGATTTTTGGGTCGTAGCAATTACATTTAAGCCACAAATTAACAATGTGTGCTACTCATCTGCCCGTGCAGGAAATTATTGGCCCGAGTAGCATCGTCCGTTCCTCGGGTTTGCCTCGTAAAACTAGCAAAGGGGGACAACAGAGTTGTCGGCTCGCTGCATCAGTAATTCCTCCAGAGACCTCGTACGTGCTCTGCCTGCCATCACTCTCACTTCCTGTCGGGCACGCTCGCGCATTCCTGCCTCGGTCAATCGTTCGGCATTAGTGCGTCGCTTTGATTCTGACTCATGCAAGCGTTTTCACGGCTTCCTTCGCATCCGTTTTTCACCATTACAGTCTTTCCGCAGTTTTCAACCACTTTGAACCATTCAAAAGTAAAGATGAAAAAACGAAAATCGGGACATCTTTGGAACCATTTGTCAATGTTCCAAAAAGACCCACTTCTTCCAGAAATCCACCACACAAAATAAACATGTAAGTGTATGAGACATTTAACAAAAATGCTCCCCCATCGCTCCAAATCAATATTCAAACTGTTCCCCAAATTCCATAAAATTGACAGTAAAATTACCAATTTAAAAAATGTACATTTTTAGCAATTCAAATTTCAATAACTAAATAATACATTTCAATAACTAAATAAATTCCACATTTGACACATTTATATACTATCGTGCAAATTATTTTGCCTTCACGCAATCTGGAGATTGCGGACTTCAGTTTCAAAACCACGAGTTTAAGGGCACCCAATCCCTGCAAAAAGGAACTAGAAATGTTTCCTTCCTGTCTCTCGCACTCTCTCTCTGTCTCCGTTAGCAATGCTGATTGATTAGCGGAGGTCCCGGAGTCCCTGGATGGTCAATTACTGGCTTGTGTGCGGCCGGGGCTATTCCGGGAGAAAAGGGTGGGAAACTAGCAGGGGCATCATTTTAAAGATAATGTCATGACATCCTTGCCCAGCCATGTGGATCGTGGAGCCTGTGGATACGCAATTTGTCCCCTCGTTGTGTCAGAATGGGTTCAAGACATGGGAGGAAGCCTTGAATAGCTTGACAATAGGCCCTTCATTTTTTTTTTTTTTTAAATTCTGCAGGATCTACAGCTGGAAAACCAGGAAAGATGTTAGTTCGCTATCTCTCAACACCTACCCTTTTCCTAACCTTAACCCCAACCCTATTTTGGAGCTCATCTCTCATTTGGCAGCGGGAGAATCAATTTATTAAAGTGATGCTCCCTTATCTCTCGTGAACGTGACACAGGATCTCAATCCAGATAATCGTTCATCTTTAGAATGAGGAGCAGGTAACCCAAACACCCAGAACACCCAGCCTCTTTCTGACAGGCCCAGCTAAGTGGCGTTTCGTGTTCTTGAGAGGGGAGGGCCGGGGAAGGGATATAAAAGCCTACGGTAGTTGTCAGAGAGGGTTTCACCTGACCCAAGGGGCGGAATCTGTAGAGATAGTGGGAAATTTACAGTATACCTCCAGCATTTTTCACAAGTTCTAGGCCTTTTCTTTCATGTCGCCCCCTACCAGAGTGATCGCCCCGAGCGACGTTCACCAACGGCACAGGGATAAAATCTCTGTCCACGTGATAACGCGTGCGCGAGCTGTCGAGGGCGCGCCGATGAAACAGGCGGGGCTACGACTGCTTATCGAAAGGCCGCTGTAGCCAGGGATGCCGTGACGATGAGCTAAGTGAAGGCGGACAATTCGAAGGGACAACAAAGAGACAAAACTTTTTATTGAACCTAACTCCAACCCTAAAGATATATTTAACTATAACCCATACACCCAAGATCATTAACTCTGACTCAAACTCCCCTAACCTCGCTAAACCCAAAACGAACCTTAGACCCGTCATTGTGATCAACCGGCCACAAAAGTACTAGCAACATGAAGGTTAGTGTCAGTAGAGTACTTTTGTAAGAACATCCCCCGCTCTACTCGCCACGTCGACACCTTTGGCCTACACCTCAATCCTCCCCTGGAATCTTTGCACCGGCTGTAATCCTCGCCCTGATCAAAAGGTGCCCTCATCCTACTGAATATGGAGGAGCCGAAACCAAGCAAGCTACAAGCCGACAAATAGACTCGTCTTGCCTCTCGACTTTCTCCACTGGGCCGTTCCTCGGATTCAATCCCGTGCTTTAGTCGAGACATAACTGCGCGGCTATAACTGAGCCATCTGGCCAACTCGCTGACAATTCACGGCAAGCAGATGTTTTCCTTGAAGGGAACAAAAGTTCCCCTGGGAGCAGTGCAGGGAAATATGATTTTCTCTGCTGTGACAGCAAAATATTTTGGAAAAACAGCTCCCGATGTGGCATCGGAACAAAATTTAGGACCATTTGTTACAACTGACATTGACGAAATTTGTGAAGAGTATCACGCAGAGGATGTAAGACTTGAAGTCTCAGATCTTTAGGACAGTATTCCACTTGTTTTGTTTCTGAAAAAGTTATTTTAGTGTATTACACAAACCTGGTAACCAGGCAGAACACTACAATGTCGGGTCCAGAGGCCTCTTGAAGCGAGTGTCATTGAATGAGCGCCACTAGTTTATTTCACTTGGATTCAAGGATCATATTTTTGATCAAATCGCGTAAATGAAAAGACAACTTGCAAGCTTTGCAACTCAAAAGATAAGCGACAACTTCATTTAACCTTCATCTGTCACTATTAAAACTGAATGAATAACTGAGAAGACCAACGTAATAGGCAAATTGGAGACCACTTTTGGACCACTTGAAAAAAAACACGTGACTGCAACTGCTTGTACAGATGCTGAATGCAAAGGTGGTTAACGCGATTGACTGAGCAAGATCGTACGATTTGACGGGCTCGAATTAATTAAGTTTTGTCACAGTATGGGGATTTGCTTGAAACTTGGTCTTGAGCTTTACTTATGAACCGACATGACCAAAGGTACTGATCTCAACTGCTCAGATTTTGGCAAAATTTCCGTGTTTTTTCGGGTAGTGTGGGGGTGTTGATTGGTGAAGTAGCCTCCTTCTTCTCAAAAGACACAAACCACAATGAGAAAGAACGCCGAACGCCTGATTTCATTAAATACACCAAAGGGTAAGTTGGGTAGCGCACTCCCTTGGTATCAAAGCAACAAGGAAATCAAATTATTAACAATAAAAAAACCGCAGTAGAAGAAAGGCTATCAGGGTCGAAGCAAAGCCCCCCGCGCCCCTGCACGGATTTGCATGTCTGCGGCTAATTAGACACGAAAAGTTGGCGGAAAGGAAGAAAGGCGAGAAGCGCAGGGAGCAGGCTCGGGTGGGATTACTCGCTGTGTAATGACGGGGAGATAGTGGAAGATTTGTCCAACAACGAGCGCACCGCCCGCCAGGAGGTCAGAACGATGATTTTACATGATCCCAGGCTCGCATTTCCCATCGTCAAGTGCAATTTGTCTTCAAGTAGATCATGTCAACCCTGATATTAGTCACTTTGGCGTGTCTCGAGCAAGGATTAAACTCCACTCTCAATTAAAGTTCTAAATTTAGATGAGAACCCTCAACTTCAGACAGAATTTGACGGGAAATTAATCATCTTTTTTTTTTTTTAAATAAAGCAACATAATTGTGCATTAAAATCAAACAACGATGCTTTCAAATGCAAAAGGTAAACAGCTTTTTACGGTCCAAGGGATTTGGGGTCCTTCAAATAGGAACTTGTCCTCGAGATTTTGTCCGACTGATACCAAATCTGAATCGACAACCAGACACTAAATTGAAAAAAAAAAAAAAAAAAAATTGAGTTCTCATCAATTGGCATTAGTGGAGCTTAGTTGCAATCTTAGATTTTAAATTTAAATTTCCATCTTGCAACATTTGGTTATTATTCATCCATCCATCCATCTTCTTTGCCACTTATCCTCACGAGAGTCATGGGGAGTGCTGCAGCCTATCCCAGCTGTCAACGGGCAGTACATCCTGAACTGGTTGCCAGCCAATCGCAGGCCACGTCCAGACAAACAGCCACACTCACAATCACACCTAGGGGCAATTTCGAGTGTCCAATTAATGTTGCATGTTTCTGAGATGTGGGAGGAAACCGGAGTGCCGGGAGAAAAACCATGCAGGCACGGGGAGAACATGCAAACTCCACACAGGCGGGGCTGGGATCGAACCCGGGACCTCAGAAATGTGAGGTCAAAGCTTTACCAGCTGCTCCACCGTGCCGCCCACATTACACATAAATATCAAAAATTGTAATTTTACAGTATGGCAAGTTTTCATTTGAATTTATTTAATTCATCTTTGTATTTTTATATGTGAAATAAAATGTTTTTGTTAAAAAAGGCACTTTTGCATTTTTCAACATAAATCACGTTGAATAAAAAGTAGTACATTATTTTCCATTTTACTGTCTGCCATTCAAAGACTTTATAATTTCCAATTAAAAACACAAAAATCTTTCTCTAAACTTATTTTTTTCACGTCTTTTATCATTTGAAATGCAAAATGTGACGACTTGTAACATTCAACTTTTTAAAATTTGTAACAAAATAATCTATGATAAAACGTTTTTTTTCTTTTTCCTCGTAACCTTTTAATCCAGGCTGTGATTGACGTTATGATTAGATTATGTCGTGGGTCAAGAAATAATGGGCATTGGGACACAAATTGCAAGGAAAGCAAAAAAAAAAAAAAAAATCATGTATAGGTGTGAACACTGTAGGCGTGTTTTTCAGCGAATCCTTTTAGTTATGAGCTGCAGAAAAATGGACCGTGTTTGTGAACCGTGAGGGTTGACTGGAAATCCATATTTCCCTTCCAAAGAGCACAACAAACCCTTCCAGTGAGGTCAGGTAATGTCACCCCCCCCCCCTGCTTCCAATGAGCTCGACTCTCCGTGTTTCGAGTGTATAAATCCCGCACGGCCGCGCTGCACAGTGGCTGCACAATAAGTGTATTGCCGCCATAAAACAAATTGATGGCCGCTGAGGTTTGGCGCTTGTGTTTCTTCATTCAGCCGCGCAGTAAATTACTGCTTCCCTGCACCGCCTGTGCTCATCTCCGCCTTACATAAAGACTCGGGTGTTCCATCTGCCTGCAGTATGTGCGCAATGGAGGGAGGAACACGGGCGAAGGTGGGGAGGGCGTAACATTGTCTTCCTGCACCCCCTAATTGTTGATTATGCACTTCCTTTACCGCAACTCTTCTTTATGTTTTCCTCGCCAACTCGGGGAATGCTTTGTGTGCGGTTGGACTAAATAAATGATTCAGATATTAAACAGACAGCTAGCAGTTACCATGACAACCAGGCTCAGACATTCCCCAGCAGTTGTGTAGCAAGCAGCCGTCCGTTCCTTACGATTATTATTGTAATAAGAACTTTGTAGCTGTTTTTTTCTTTTTTGGGGGTAACACACTAGACCAGCACAAGTCCATTTTCCACTACACAGTACGTACTCATCCTCGAAATACAGGAGTTTCTTCCGTCGTAATATTTGTGCCGAGATGGCTAAAAATCCTTGACACAAGCACTCATACTAACGTTAGCTTTAGCTCTGGGCTCGGTGCGTCTTAACTGCACTCGGGTCTCCACTTTTGCTGCAGCTCCTAAAGTCTCCTAATGGATAAAATGAGACCAGACGTGTAAAAACAATCGATAGTCGTTCGCTTCCATCGTTCAGATCGTCCACCATTCAGTGAAGTGACGTTCCGCAAGGCAGCCTTTGAAGTCCCTTTACTTTCTCGAAGATTTTTAACATTCCACTTCTTGCGCGTATCTAATACTTTTCTGCAAATGACATTGTATTTTCCGTCTTTCCCACCCACTTGGCAATAATTTTTCCCCTTTCTCCTCCATCCCCTGCCCCTCCACGCTGGTGATTAATTAGTCAAATCTGCCGCTGCCACCGCCGCAGCGTAGCTTCCATCGCTGCGTAACTCCACCGTAAGACGGGAGTAAACAAGCACGGAAAAAATACGAGATGATAAAAAAGGAGAGAACAACAGGAACGGGGCGGGGGGGGGGGGGGTTGTACTCCTCATTAAGAGGCTTGCCCGCTTCTAATGGGAAAGTTGGAAAAGTGGCTTACAAAGTCATTGGAATCAAGTCAGCGGCGTGAGAATTCACAACCATCCCTCGCCGTCGGAATGTGATCAAAGCTTTTGCGAAAAGGTTCCGACTAATCAGTACACAACAAGATACACCGTGCAAACTCCCTGGCGTAGCTAAGTTAGCGGTACCAGTTAAGAAGAGAAGTTCCATATCTGTCAGCAAAAGGTTAATTGCGTCTGGTGAAAAGGAAAGCCACTTTTTGTGTTTGTGTTGTTTTTGTCCCAGGAAGGAGCCGATTCACTTTTCTATCATTAAAATGAGGCGACTGCTTTGCTGGTCTGCCTCACGTTTGACGTTCAGAGTTTGAATCTTGACTGCGGCTTTCCTGTGTCTTAATTGAAAGTGAGTGTTTATGCAGGTTTTAGGCCTGCATTGCCTGGCAACCAATCCAGGGTGTGGTGACGAAGTGCTGCCTCTACCAATGAAAATAGACTCGCTCCATTGCAATGCCCTCAACTCCAACCCGGTTGTCATGGCAGCTATAATCTGCATTGGCCCTGAAGTGAGCTCATTTGCATGGAGTGGACCGCCCCCTCAAACAGGCCGATTTCATCTATTTCATTCATTTTATTATGTAGTTGTCCATGCATCCCTTGTCTTGGCATTGGAGTGAGCAGTGGCTCACTTGCAGAAATCTGGACCGCCTCCTCAAAACCAGCTAATAATTTCCGACAACATATTGTGCTAAATGTGCTATCATTTTTAATCCTTGGAGTATTTTGGCAAAAGCCCGTCATAAACACCTGGGAACGACTTTCAATTGTAAATATATCGCTTAAAACTCCACACTCAAGGACAAAAGAAAGAATCCGGGTGTGAATGGCTTTTTAAAATCGGTTCCATGTCTGCTTTTGAGCGGTTTTGCATCCTTATATTGTCGGGGAATTAGCGTGCATGTAATTAGACCAGGTGCCATGATTCAGAGCCGGCGGCAGATAAGACGGGTGAGCAGGTGCCTTGGCGGATGAAATAAGACCGGTCCGCCCGAGCACACGGTCTTTGTGCGTCGTCAGTAAGGAGATATGTCGTCCTTTTAAATCTCATCATAATGCTATTAGCGTTGCTACTGAGCGGCCCTCCGCCGGCTCTCTGGCGGGGGCCTTTTGTTGTCACGCACGCCGCGCAGACTTCCGACCGAGCATTATTGAATAATACTGTCGACGTTAACCATTTGGATGTCGTGGGACATATTTGGATGGGTTTTCTCGATGTGATGCTAACATGCTAACGTCACTTTAACGGAAAGAGCACAGTGTTACGGTGGAGTAGCATCACACAACGTGTTGTGGTGAGATGGTCCACTTAAATTTTGTTGGGAAATCCTGGAAAAACTCCGTTTTTGCATGCAATATTTTCATGGCAATTTTTCATTTTTTTAAAATAAATGTTTCACATCTAAATATTGTCAGCTAACGTTACAGTACAAGCGAGGTCCCTTTGTCTCAGCCGCTATCCCCAAAAGAGAGGACAGTTAGTGCTGCTTTTTTCTATCTTAGCACCAATTTATTTGACGCATTTTGATCTACTATCCACAAAACGTAAGGGCAATGAAAAATATGAGTGATTAATAATAAAAGATGATAAATGACTCACGGAAGGCGGTGTAAAACTCGTGCAGGCTGAGGTGTCCGTCGTTGTTGTAGTCGTCGTAGCGGAGCAGGTCCTGCATGGTGCAGTGCAGCAAGGCGTTGTCCAAGTGCTCTTTCATGGAGATCTAACATAACAATACAAACGAAAAAAAAAATCCATTATTTTATTTAAGAAAACGAAAAACTAGGGGAACATGTAGTGGAGAACCCAACAAATGTGAAGTTGCAGCGACAAGTAAGGTAAAAGGTAAATGTGAAACATCACCAGTGATAACGTGAACAATATAAGTTCAGAACTCTGATCAATCCCTCCATCAATCCATTTTCTTTGCCGCTTATCGTCATGAGGATTGCGGGGAGTGCTGGAGCCTGTCTCAACGGGCAGCAAGCGGGGTACACCCTGAACTGGCTGCCAGCCAATCGCAGGGCATATCAAGACAAACGACCACACTCACAATCACACCTCCGGGCAATTGAGAGTGTCCAATTAATGTTGTATGTTTTTTGGGATGTGGGAGGAAACCGGAGTGGCCGGAGGAAACCAACCCACGCACAGGGAGAGCATGCAAACTCCACACAGGCGGGGCCGGGATTGAACCCGGGTCCTGTGAGGCCAACGCTTTACCAGCTGAGCCGCCGTACCGCCTGGATTTAAGTATATATTTTGTAAAATAAAAAGCAAAATAAATTAAATTATTGCAATACTAAAATAGGCCAAAAAGTAGAAGTGAAAAAAAAAACAAATTGGATAAAAAGAAAAATGAAGAAGAATTTTTAAAAAAGAAAATATTTCAAATAAAAATAGTTTAAAAATCAACTGACAGGTCGACTCCAATATCAAACAAAACAGCTGAAAGCAGTTTGTACGAATAGATTTTCCAGTGAAGTTTTGCGGTTTGCCCGACATGTTGCTTTTCAGTCCTCCAGCAATGATTTTGCAGTCTTAAAAATGGCCCCCATTTGGGTTGACCTCCGCCAATTGACTGTCTCCAGCGCAGCTGCGCGTGTCGAGGCAGATTAAAGGGACATGACAAATTTAATTTAAATATTTTCGGGCCTCCAGCACGCTGAAGCCGTGTGTTCCACTGATAGCGTCTGATCTGACCGTGGGCATGCGCATTGAACACCCCCCGCCCCACCACCAAAGTGCGGAGGTTTTTTTGGGTTTTTTTTTTTTTTTTTTTTTTTACAAAGACCACCCGCGCTTGTGTCTGTGACTTAAAAAACCATTGCAATTTTTGTTTTTTTTTTTTAGACATTCCACGGCTAAACTGTTTCAAGCCTTTTCAGGAGCTGCCAGTCATCATAATCTTTTGTTGCATCTCAACACAATAAACTGGCGCTAATTAAAAAAAAGAAGAAGATTATTTCTATTCCTGCCTGTAGAAAGTCAGCCATAAATCACGCTGGAGTTTTAATTTAAAACAATTGAGCGCTGCGTTGGCAACACTGGTGGAAAGGTGACAGAAGATTAATTACTTGCAATGTTTTATTTAGATTTGGTAAGACGCTTAATAATTTCTGCTCTGGGATTGTTTTTGTTTTAAGGCATCAAATAACGAAAAGAGAGGAGGTTTTTTTGTGGCTATATTTGTACAAATACTACAAATATTTTGTTAACCTTGGTGATGTGAAGTCAACAGTCGCAAAGTTTAGCTAATTTACAGGATACAGTCATTTTATGTTTATACAAATAATGTGCCGTACAAATACTGTTTGCTAATACTGCATTTAGTTTTGGCAACATGAAGTTGGGCACCACAAAGATTTGGCACAATGTAATTTATCTCAATACAAAGGAACAATATATTGTACTATACTATACTGTACATTGCATAATTAAACTTCTGTGATGTGAAGTGGGCCACCACAATGTCGAACGATTTTATTTTTAACTTAAAGTGAGGGAAAAATAATTACCATTTGTGAGGGAATAAAAAAAAAAAAAAACTTTGTTCAAATGAAAGACGACGACATCACTCCGGTCACGCTGAAATCAAACTTACTGTTATGAATACTGTAATGTCAATTTCTAAAATTTCAAACTATAGGAGCTGATCAAACGTGGCAGAAAGTCAACACTAGCGAGCGAAGTGCTCACGTGGCTATTTGAAGTTGTTGCTGTTCTATTTAAATCGTATAGAGGGTGGTAGTGAACTTTGTTTTTTTTTTTTTTGTTTTTGAGTGTTGCAAACCGTTGAAAGCGATCAAGAAGGAATTCCTGCCGTTGGTGTGCTTGTAATGCTAATCATAAGGCTAAGACAGGAGCTTATAGACTGTTTTGGACTTATGTCACACACGTTCACCTTTAGAACGCGGTCGCCATTTTGGTTTGGTGAATTTGAGTAAACAAACCGTAACCAAGCAGGAATCATTTCAGAAAGGCGTATGAATGGGGGCGCACTGCTTTGTTTTCGGTTCCTGAAACAAAAGTGGGCGTTCTAAAGCGTCTTTCTTTCGACTGCCAGCTGTGATCAAGAACCAGTGCAAGAAAACGGAACAGTTAGCAACCAAACGGCGACAACTGCGGCTGTCTCGTATTAGCAGAGCCGATCCAGCAGCCAAGTCATTCCCTTACCTCAGAGTTTGCTCGGAGCATTTCGTTCTTGCTAAGTATTGGATACCTTTTAGAATTTCACACCTACTTTGCAATAACTATGTTCTGTGAAGGAGAAGTATAACACTCGTGTGTGAATGGATTGCGTGTCTCCGAAATCTGTATTTTCTGTTTTATTATAATAAGTTTTCAAAAAACGAGTTACCGCACCGCTAGCTGTTTCGTGAGTTGAGTTAAAAATGTAGCCGTGGAAGTGGAGAAAGAGGTGCGGGCTCCACTTGGGACTCGTCCCGGTCGAACCTCTCTCTCTCTCCCTCTCGGGAACAAAAACGAAAATAATAATCTTCACCTCTTTCGTTGGTATAACCAACAGAATTTAACACAATGCTGACTATAACCACGCGGTACATATTCAAATTGCATTGTGCAGTACACTAACCTTAGCAGTGTGCTTACAATGGATACCGCCGCAAGACGAACCCAGCCATTGATAAATTGGTTGTAGATCTCCAGACCTTTCTTAGTTGGTCCATGGTGTAAGTGGTTCTTGAGAAGAAGAGAGAGTTGACGATGTCTGGCTAGGTTAACGACGCCCACATTTCTCACGTTTCTCCAAGGCACGTGGGTCGATATTGTCGATCAAAGCGCGCTTCTTGTCGTAACAGCTTCTTGAAACAACATTCATTGAGCCCCGATAACTTGCCAAAGTCTTTTTAGCCATCATGTCGTCACTTTTCACGGTCATACGAACATTTGTTAATTCCGGTCTATATGCAAAGGCCGCAGTGTGAACCCATCCAACATGGCCACGTGCCCCGGCTGTAGTCACGTGGTCGAAAACAGTCTATAAACAGCACCCTTTGTAAAGTGACTTTAGCCAGCTTTTGCTGTTCCAGTAATGTTGTGTGGGTAATGCTAAAGACAACAGAAATGATTGATGCTAACCATAATTTGACTATCAAATCATTTCGACCCCAGCCCACCTTCTCCAGTTCGTCGCCAACCAGTCGTCCGTCCTGGTCCACGTCCAGGTACTTGTACATGGTGTCCACCAGCACCCGCCTGGCATCCATGTCCCTTTGCTGGTTGCGTTCGGTTTCGGGGCTCCCGGGGGTGGTTTTGATGTCCAGCAGCAAGCTCTTCAGGCGGTTGTACTCCGACATGGTGCATGCGTTACCTGCGGCAAGAGAAAACCAAGTAAGATGGTTCACCAGAAAAACTGCTGACTCAATTGATTGAAATGTGCTCAGTTGCTCAAATGCGCAAACTATAAAAGATGGACTTGGATGAGTCGAGTTCAGATTGTTATACACTCCTGGCACATTTTGCACAATAACATTAACTCATCTGCATAATTTGACGGCATGTCAGCTCCAATTAATTATGAGTAATCCACATGTATACAAAAGGTAAACATCTGCGTTTAGAACGGCTCAAGATCTTAGTCCTCCCCTTTGTTAAGGGGGGGGTGGGGGGGGGTGGAGGATTACACCGCCTTCTTGGAACCAGACGATACGAAGCTTTTTTAGAAATGGAGAGGCTCGACATTAATCGTGGGTGGCGGTGGCTTTATTTTCCCCGACAAGCTCCTCCAAAATCAATTAGGACGCCAAACACGTCTGCTGCACGCCTTGATGCCGGCGGAGGGATGCGTAAATAAACGACAGACGGCGGTGGTGACCGGGATCTTTTTTTTTTTTTTTTTTTTTTACCCACTAAGCTTTTTGACGGGAAAAAGGGAAAGACTGTCCGACCTGAATAAATCACACCGTCTGCTAGCCGTGCGACAACTTTCAAAGCCAATCAACAACAAACAACAGCGTGCAATAATCTAAAAATTTGTGATGTCACAGGAGCGTAACGACTGCCTCCTGCTATGTGGCTCCTGCCAGTGCCTCCTATCTGAATTGTTTTTTAAGTACAGTATAAATATTTAAAATTTAAGATTTTGTTCGCTTCTGAATTATGTTTTGACCATTTTAAAAAAATGTATATTTCGGTTAAATAATTTTTTTTTAAAGAAATTTATTTTTGGTGTACATTTTTATTTTAATATTTTATGTTTCTGCATGAATAAAACAAAGGACAGTATTTTTTTTTTTTTTTTTTTTTTTTTACCCACTAAGCTTTTTGACGGGAAAAAGGGAAAGACTGTCCGACCTGAATAAATCACACCGTCTGCTAGCCGTGCGACAACTTTCAAAGCCAATCAACAACAAACAACAGCGTGCAATAATCTAAAAATTGTGATGTCACAGGAGCGTAACGACTGCCTCCTGCTATGTGGCTCCTGCCAGTGCCTCCTATCTGAATTGTTTTTTAAGTACAGTATAAATATTTAAAATTTAAGATTTTGTTCGCTTCTGAATTATGTTTTGACCATTTTAAAAAAATGTATATTTCGGTTAAATAATTTTTTTTTAAAGAAATTTATTTTTGGTGTACATTTTTATTTTAATATTTTATGTTTCTGCATGAATAAAACAAAGGACAGTATTTTTTTTTTTTTAAATTTGTCTTTAAAAGCCGGGCTGATTTTAAACACCTCTGAATCCTTTTTTATTTCTACCCAGTAACCTTTTTAACAGGAATAAATGACCAGGTTTGATGGGAATAATTTCAAAAAAATCCAAAATTTGAATGCAGCATTCGAGGAAAGTGCCAAGCCACATTTAGCGATGCCACTGTAGAGCAACTGGGGGTGCTCGCTGCGACACACCCATAAAACATGCACATATCTTTACGCTTATGCAAAAGCGCGCGTTAGCTGACAAACAAAAGCCCCCCCAGCCCCAGCCCCAGCCCCCCCTGCTGTGAATCAAGCTCAGGGTGACCTGGCATCAAATCTGCCACCCGCCAAGCCATTTAGAGGTCAAAATAACGCCCAAACTTACATTTTACGTCACGTTTCACTATGTCAACAACACACAGGCGGAGTGTTTCAAAATAACACCAAAATGCGGGAAACGTGAAGGTCATGCTAACATGCTAGCATGTCATTTATATGGCTCATGGATCAACAGTGGGTTTAACTACCATTTTTTTTAAGCAGGTTAAAAGTACACGCAAACACGAATGGGAAGATATTAGAACAAAATGTAAGGACGCTCAGCTATTGTAGAAAATTGGTTATTAATGGGTTAGCATTGAAGAAAAAATTAGTAAAGTTCACTACCATGCTAGAAAACCAAGTCAGGCTAACTTATTTTTAAAGTATTTTTAACAGTAAGCATGTCATTCAGATATCAAACATATTCCCAGAGGAAAGACAATAGCAGCGATATTTACCCCTGTGGGTAAATGCTAAGATGCTAATAAGTAATGCTAAGTTAATGCAAGTTAGCAGTGTCGATAGAGAGAGAGAGAGAGAGAGATAGTGGGAGTGTATTTTACCAAAACGTATCAATGTTCACCCTTATTGTAGCAAGTATATTTTTATTTTTTTACAGATTGACATATATATTTATAGTGAGAACATGAAACATGCGTCAAAGAAAAGTTGGCCATGCTAACATGCTAATAGTTCGTATCAGCAGGTTAGCAGTTCAACAAAGAGCTAGGCTAGTCAACATTTTACCAAGAAGAGGATTTATCACATCTCGCATTCAATGTTGTACGTAATGCTAATCGGTTAGTTTAACATATTAGTGGTCAAATATACTGCTGTACCTCTGCTATTTTATTTTATTTTATTTTTTGTGCTTGGATAAATGACAATATGCCTTGGAAGATTGTTTTGAATACCCTCAAGGAACCTCCAAGGATGCAAAGAAACATTTTATTCCCAAATGGCAACCATCTTAGAGGAGGGAAGCAGGGGTAGGGTGAAGTGGGGGTGGGGGTTGATGATGCGTCCCAAGCGGCCATTTTACCATAAAATAATCCCCGACAACTCCAAAGTAATGATTCAGAGTGAGTCTCACTTTCTTGTGCTAATACATCAATTTCCAAGCCGCTTAGCCTCAAAAGGGACCCGGAGCCAACTTCAGGCGAAAGGCGGACTGCACCGTGAACAGGCCATGCTAATACATAAATATAAATAGAAAGAGGACAGATATTCAGGGGTCGAAGAAGCCTTATCAAGATGGATGCTGCTTGGCAGCCACTTAATGAGAAGTCTCACATTTTCGTGGCATTCGAGGTAAACAATAAAACACGTGATATAAACACAAAAAAATACGAAAAAGATCTGACGCAAGTATTACATTAAAATTTCACATCAAATGCAAAATCTCAATCACATCTGGATTCACAGCTTCTTTTCTGACCCTTTATATTATTATTTTTAATATATATATATTTTTAAATTCAACATTTGAAACATTTCGCTTTTAAGAACTAAACGTAAGCAACGTAATGACGGGCAAATGCAACCCCCCCCAATTTAGCTGTCTGATAATTAGCAAGCATCCACTGTGGCTAACGGGAACAATCTGAGGCCGTTAACAACGAATATGTGTCTTGCTTTGACTTTTAGTAGACTCATTTTGATTTGTTTTTTCCCCATCCTGTATGAAATATGGTTTCGGTTAGCCCCCGGCGCGCTCGTCGGCTCACTGGCAGCGCTGAAACGAGGTCACCATTAGAGAGGCGTGGCGGCGCTGCTGTTGCAGACAGCAGGTAGGGGGGGGGGGACAAAAAAAAAGGAAGACTGAATAACGGGCCCATTAAGCCAGAAATGGGAGCTAATGAAGGGGCAAATTAACAAAGCGCAAAAAAAAAAAAAAAAAAAAACAAATAACGTGTGTACAGGTACAAGCACGTGTTAACTTGCCGTCGGCAATCCGTGCCTATTTGTTTGCTAACCGGGTCACGGTCAACATGCGTTAAATCAATAACTCCATTCCATTTACGACTTACCACACTTCAACGTTAAGTCGGGACTCCCGCGACCCCTGTGAGGATTAGCGGCTCGGACCATGGATGGATGGTTGGGTGGAAGTCATTTTAGTACTCTTTTGTTTTTATTAAACCCGTAAAAGGGACATTTTGGGAATTATTAATTATATATATACACAGCGAGAGAGAGAGAGCGACACGGTGGGTTAGCTGGTAAAGTGTTGGCCTCACAGTTCTGAGGTCCCGGGTTCGATACTGGACCCGCCTGTGTGGAGTTTGCATGTTCTCCCCGTGGCTGTGTCCGGTTTCCTCCCACTCGAAATTGCCCCTAGGTGTGATTGTTGTGATTGCCCTGCAGTTGGCTGGCAAACAATTCAGGGTGTACCTTGCCTCCAGCCTGTTGACAGCTGGGATACGCTCCGGCATTCCCGCAACCCTTGTGAGGATAAGCGGCAAAGAAAATGGATGGGATGAATAATTGGACACTCTAAATTGCCCCGAGGTGTGATTACGAGTGCGGATGTTTGTCTCTATGTGCCCTGCGATTGGCTGGCAACCAGTTCAGGGTGTACCCTGCCTCCTGCCCCTTTACAGCTGGGGTAGGCTCCAGCACTCCCGGCGACCCTCGGGAGGATAAGCAGCGAAGAAAATGGATGGAGGGAGAGACAGCGGGGGGGAGAGAGAGAGAGAGGGGTAAGGGTTTTATTTGGGAGTCCTTTATTTGTAAAAAGGTCATCCATCCATTTTCTTTGCTGGTTATCCTCACAAGGGTCGCAGGGGTTTTGGAGGCTATCCCAGCTGTCAACGGGCAGGAGGTGAGGTACACTCTGAACTGGTCGCTAGCCAATCGCAGGGCACATCGAGACAAACAGCCGCACTCACAATCTAGGGGCAATTTAGAGCGTCAAATTCATGTTTTTGGGACATGGCAGCAAACGGCTGGATACTGATACTTTTTCATAAATTTGAAAAATACTCCGAATCTGTTGGATTTGAGGCTAGAATTCAAGGGGGAAAAAAAATAAGATTTCTTCTTTTGAGTCCACAAGATCTATCGCTAAACTTTGCCCCCTTTTCAATTTATATTTCAACGACAGTCCGTCGAGACAGCTAACTCGTCGGGCCGCTTCCGCTCGAAGCTAACAAACAAACAGCAGCGAACCGTTCGCAGTCAACTATGTCTGAACCCTCAGGATGACTCGCGGCGGAGCTTAAACCGCAAAGAATCGGCGTCGCGGGGCATCGCCAGAGTTGATTGCAAAACCCCCCGAGATTTGCGGACTAATGAATGGAGCGGGAGCAATTAACCAACGAGGAAGGAAGGAAGGGAAATACAAGTAATTAGCACCCTAAACAGAGGATTAGCCGCCATCTTCACGTTCATAACGAGCCACCCAAGCCCCAAAAAGAAGACAAAAGTTATTATTTTTGTCCGTGTCTGCGTGCACGCTATAAAATAAGACTGGTAAATTAGTTCAATCTTCATCATATATTCCCCATCCCCAAATTAATAAATAGGAATGATCTTTTCATTGCTACGCTCTCAGAAAGGATGAAAAGTCTGTCTCTCGCTCTTTCTCTCTCTCTCTTTTTTTTTTTTTTTGATTAATGAGCCTACGTGGCCGGCTCTAAAAACCAAGACCGCGGGAAAAAATCTTGCTGATGCGAGTCAAAAGTCACTTACGCTAATTCAGCTCTGACCTCAGATAAACTTTCTTGGACGTCGTTAGAAAAAAAAGATTGTTGAATTCTCTCGTGGGCAGACAAAATTCACGACTGCTTGGAAATTGAGATTGAATTTAAATACAATTCTCGAAAATGTGGTAAAGTCATGCTAATAATCCACGAAATAGAATGTTTCTGACGTAAAATGAGAAAAATACAATCTGCAATCAAATCCAAGATAATCTAAATCTAATAATTAAAAAAGAAAAAAAAAAAAACACAAAATCTCTGTCCCGCGTGTTTTATGCCTCCGATACCATCGTTGCAGCGGGGAAAAAAAGGCCGAAGATCTCCTGCGAATCATCAGACAGGAGGCGGCAGAGGAGGTCTCGGCGCGCCAAACTGGGTCGCCCGCCGAGGCGAGAACGGAAATTTTAAACGCGACGCCGTGATTGATGAGCGTGGCCGCCCCGCCCCCACCCTGGCCGCACCCCCATTTGCTCCCGTCTTCAATTACCGCCATGAATAAATGCATCGATCCGTCTTCCGTCTGCCCGGGACGTACGTCAACGGCGGATGCCATCAAACGGCGCTTGTGACAAGATGGTACGCTGCGCGTCATTTATTAAAAATAAACCAGGAAAAGAAACTGCAAGATTTTTTTGATTTCCTTGACACTCACGCCAAGCAGCCACTCATGTTTGCGCGTTTAACTGATTCTTAGGATGACATCCATCATTTCAATGTGAAGTTATGTTTTATGACAGGATCCTCACCCTTGTTAAATGTTGTCTCCACCCCTCATAGATGCCTCATACCCACTGCAGTTAAGTAAACTCCACTCCAGGACAGTACATGATTGATTTAAGTATATCCAACTAAAGTCTCTTGTAGCGCGACAAGCAAAAAGTTCTGGCTGCTCGCTAAAGCGAACCGATTCTCAAATTCTCTTTCAGTCAGCCCGTTTCTTCTCCTTCATTTTTAATTTTCATATCGCCGCCGTTGCCGAGATTAAATGCAACGCGTTTGATCTATCGGGGCGCCCGCAATCTCCCACTCGCTTCCTCTCGAGGGTCCCGAGATGAATCGGCATGCCCGATGTTGGAGCAGAATTTGAAGATGGGGGATTAATGCGGCTTACTTACATCATGGCTGGCGCTGCTAGCTTTTGGACGCTAATTGACGCTTTGGGAATAGGGGTAATTGAGGAGTGTGGCGGGGGAGGGGGTTGATGGAGAAATAGCAGGGGTTCCTGGGGATCTTAAAGGGGAAATATTTTGGAAAATTGACCTTTTAATGTCAGCAAGTGTGAAATTGAACAAACAAAGTAGAGTGAACCCTCGCTATTCATGGGGGAGGGGGACTGGGCCCGACACCCAAAAGCAAAATTCCTCCGATAATTGAGGCCTGTTATAAGTGCAATAATTTCAACCCCAAAATTATTCAATAATTAGGGATATACAAAAAAAAATCAATGAGGTGACCTTGAAAATGCTGAAACGCATGTTACTGTATATACTGTGGCTTTAATTATATCCATCCATTCATTTTCTTTGCCGCTTATCCTCACAAGAGTCACGGGGCGTGCTGGAGCTTACCCCAGCGGGCAACGGGCAGGAGGCGGGGTACACCTTGAACTGGTCGCCAGCCAATCGCAGGGCACATGGAGACAAACAGTTGCACCCACAATCACACCTAGGGGCAATTTAGAGTCTTCAATTAATGTTGCATCTGTTTGGGATGTGGGAGGAAACCGGAGTGCGCGGAGGAAAACCACGCAGGCACGGGGAGAACATGCAAACCCCAGACAAGCGGGGCCGGGATCGAACCCGGGACCTCAGAACTGTGAGGCCAACGCTTTCACGCTGAGTCACCGTGCCGCATATATTAATTGGACACTAAATTGCCCCTCGGTGTGATTGTGAGTGCGGCTGTTTGTCTCGATGTGCCCTGGGATTGACTGGCGACCAGTTCAGGGTGTAACCCTGCCAGCTGGGATAGGCTTCAGCACTCCCGGCAACCCTCATGAGGATAATCAGTGAAGAAAATGGATGGATGGATATATATATATATATTCATACTGTGTATATATACATACACACATATATATGTATATATATGTGTGTATGTATATATATATATTAGTTATGAAAATGTGTCTCTCAAATTGTGACATCACAACGACGTTAATTTATTGTACAAACGCACTAAGTTCTTTCATTGTCTCGGGCGGTCGCTCGCTTGTCGGCCATATTGTGTTTTATTTTTCAAATAAGTTGGAGATGAGGGGGTGGGGAGTATTTGTGTTCGGCCATTATTCCGGGCCACACCACGAGAACAATTGATAAGTGGATTTCAGAGGCTCTGTGATGAAATGCTGCATTGTCATAATACAATGAAATCTCCGTTGTTGGTCATTCAGCAGGTTCTTTGTTTGCTCGCCGACTACCGAAATAGCTCCAATGTGAAAGCTATTCGGAGCCCGTGTAGCACGTGGGGGAGCCGCTGCACTTGAATCTACGCTACAATATATACGTACACACACACACACGTACTCTCAGGTGTCACTTTCACCCGTTCCCATAGCAACAAGCCCACAATGAAGGAGAGAATCGGACGGCGATGGCGGCCATCCTTTTACAAAGACGAGCCGCTTAATTGCTGACCCGCCGCCGCCGCTGCGTGCGTGTACGGCACCGCTACAGATTGGACGCGATTAACACCGGTGCAGCGCTAAATTAAGTGCAAAGGGGACTTTAAAAAAAACTTTCACATGAAGTTCACAGGCCTGACAAGTTGCTGTGACCCCCGCCCACCCCCCCCTCAAAAAAATAGAGATGATGATAAGACTCGTCATTGCTTATCCCAGCAGGAAGAGGGAGGGAGATCAGTGGTTCACACCAGCGGGGGGTCACAGGAAGCGGATCAGACAACCGCGTCGAGTGTCAACATGGTAATCAGCACACGGGGAAAGGCCGGGGGGGAAGAAAAAGTGTCGGAAAGAAAAAAAAAAATTATACAAATTGAAAAAAAAATTCATGGGGCGGCACGGTGGATCAGCTGGTTAAGTGTTGGCCTCACAGTTCTGAGGACCCAGGTTCGATCTCAGCCCCGCCTGTGTGGAGTTGCCTGCGTGGGTTTCCTCCGGGTACTCCGGTTTCCTCCCACATCCCAAAAACACGCAACATTATAATTGGGCACTCTAAATTGCCCCTAGGTGTGATTGTGATTGAGGCTGTTTGTCACCGTGTGCCCTGCGATTGGCAGGCAACCAGTTCAGGGTGTCTGCCCATTGACAGTTGGGATAGGCTCCAGCACTCCCTGCGACCCTCGTGAGGATAAGCGGCGAAGTAAAATGGATGGATGTTTTCAAGGCAAGGAAAATGAGAAATTGTACATAGACGGATACGGAAGGCAGCAAACGAAATCCTCTGACATGGTAAACATTCCACTTGCACTTTGGAAAATAATAAAAAAAAAAACCTTGAAACAATGACCAAATTAAAATAAATTGCACGTGAAATTTAAATAAGAAATGGTGAAAAACAAAGGTTGGTAAAAAAAATTACATGTAAATGTATTGTCTTTAAAAATGAAATTGATTTCTGTACTAGAAAACGACTTGAAAACAGTTCCATTTGATTCGGGCGATTCATTTATGTAACACTAGAGGGCGCCCCCCTTCGACTACACTTGGAGAATCACGATTCTTGCTTGCCATCATCCCATCGATGGCAGCGCATGAATAAGTGAGGAAAACGATACATGTAAATGTCATCTCCTGGTTTCCGAATCAGCGTGCATGCTCGCTTGTGTGTGTGTGCTTGTGGCGTCTAATTAATTAACGCTGTTGAGCCGCGTGTGCGCAGGCGCGCGCGTGTGTTGCGAGGCGCAGATTACAGCCACTTATTGCTAATAGTCTACGGTTAATGGAGTGCTCTTCAAGCAGGAGACCCGCTTTGAGTAATGGAGCATCTTGTGTATTCAGACGACGGCGAGGATTAGACGCATGAAGAATGACGGCCCGTGTGTGTTATGCGCTACAAGAGGTTCATCGCGTGTGATTACACATTAATACGAGCTACTTACTAAATCACACAGACTGAGCAGACGCTTCGTTTGGTCCACCGACGCGTTTGTAGAGGTAGGCGGCACCAAAAGGTGGCCAAAACGCAAAAAAAATGAACGCTATGCAGGAAGAAGTGAACAGAAGGACATGTTGAACATTTCAGGGTTGTTTCCTGAGGTCACGACATCATAAAAAAACATAAATAAATTGTAAGAAATAAATAATGCATATCAAAGTCGGTTTTAGTTGAGAAAGTTAATGAAATGAGTGTTGGGAGGAATATCCATCCATCCATTTTCTTAGCCACTTATCCTCACGAGGGTCGCGGGGAGTGTCGGAACCTATCCCAGCTGTGAATGGGCAGGAGGCGGGGTACACCCTGAAACGGTCGCCAGCCAATCGCAGGGCACATGGAGACTAACAGCCGCACTCACAATCACACCTACGGGCAATTTAGAGTGTCCAATTATTGTTGCGTGTTTTTGGGATGTGGGAAGAAGCCGGAGTGCTCACCCGGAGAAAACCCACGCAGGCACAGGGAGGACATGCAAACTCCACACAGGCGAGGCTGGGATGGAACCCGGTTTCTCAGAACTGTGAAACCGACGCTTTACCAGCTGAGCCACCGTGCCGCCCTAACAGAAAATATGTGATACATAAATACATGGCGATCAGATCGGCATGATCGAGTGTGTGCGAAGTGATCAATTGACATCACTTTTGCACATGCAAAATCAGAGAAAAATACATTCATCAGATTTTGGGAGTAACCACAAAGTAAGGAAAAGTTGGCGGTCCGCATGCAGACAGCGGGACACAAATTCATGACCGTGCTACACAAACACTTGACATCAACCCATGAGCAAATTCGTGGTTGGGTTATTATCTCTTGAGTTATTTGATCATTTTTACAAATTACGGTATTGCTATTACACTGTGAATATTGGGCAAAAGATGTGGGTTTTTTTTTTAAATCTTTTTTTAAAAGCAGATCCTGGATTATTTGGGCAGAGTATGATGAACAAATCAATCATCATAGGTTTGCCCGGTTAGTCAAGGAGGCCCGTCGTGAACTGCATTCTGTGCATCTCCCCTAAACAACGTCAACCCGTTTCTCGGCGGGAAGCAGAGACGCAAAACGCAGCACGTGGAACGTCTTCTGCTCGCGAACATGGAATTGTCGCCAAGACGAGGCTGCGGCACGTAATCGGACAAATAATGCGTTTGTGAGGCGACGCGGGCTCATCGCGCAAGGTTATTCCGACGGGCCTCGATCCGAGTGACTGTCAACAATTGCGTGTTTGTCGTCGACGTTGCGTGCCGCGGTCTGTCTGCTCGCTACAATTTCTCCCAAGGACGAAAAAGGACAAAAAGCTGAAGTTATAAACGCGAGGGAGAAGAAAGTGGCAGCGAGACGGGTTGAGCTGCGGGGATGCTCGCTGCTTTGCGCTACAAAAAGACTTGAGGAGTGTGTGCGCGTATCACTCACATGAGGAAGAGAGCATCCTCTTCGAGCGGCCATATAGCGTGACGAATGACCCCACTGGCAAGAGCAAAATGAACCTTTTTCCAACATACATATATATATATGTGTGTGTGTGTGTGTGCTTTACACACTGAAAAAGCAATTACGAAAGCTCAACTGAGTGTTTGTTTGCGCTGGGAGTGATGCCACCGCACAAGACCCCACTTATCTTTCTCACACACAAAAACGCGCGCGCGCATGCACACGCACACAGGCACACATATCCGGGAGATGATAAGCACTGTCCACAATGCTACGCCCAAAAGCTAACAGGCACGAGTAGCATAACCCTCTGGAAGATGGGAAAAAGAAAAAGAAAAGTCAACCCCCAACACCAGTTTTCCCCAATCAACCTGAAATTTGGTGGACATGTCTCCCAAAACAAAAGACCCATGCCCAAAATCCAACAGTAAGGCGGCTGTTTTGGTTCAAAGTAGCACTTTGGGGTGAAAGCTTTAAAGGTGGCGGCACGGTGGCTCAGCTGGAAGGCGTTGGCCTCACAGTTCTGAAGTCCCGGGTTCGATCCCGGACGCGCCTTTGTGGAGTTTGCATGCTCTCCCCTGTGCCTGCGTGGGTTTCCTCCAGGCACTCCGGTTTCCCCCCACATCACAAAAACATGCAACATTAATTGGACACAAAATTGACCCTAGGTATGATCGTGAATGCGACTATTGTCTATCTCCATGTGCCCTGCGATTGGCCGGCAACCAGTTCAGGGTGCACCCCGCCTTCTGTTCGTTGACAGCTGGGATAGGCTCCGGCACTCCCCACGACCCTTGTGAGGATAAGCGACTAAGAAAATGGATGGACAGCTACCCCCTTAACATTAACTTCATCGATGGGCACAAAATTGAATATATATGCGGAAAAAGTCTCCAGGATCGATGCCCAAAATCGAACAGGAAGTTAGCCATTTTACTTTGAAGAACCCATCTGGGCCAAAATCCAGAGTCCCACCTAGGGAATTCGCCCAAGACGGAAACAGGTGTCCTAGACACATGGGAGAGTTGCTAAACTGCCAAGTATTTAGGCTATGGCGTCAAAGGTGGGCCTGGCAGTTTGATCGGTGACTCTTTCGCCATTGGAACAAGGGAACACGTGGGCCCATTTATCAGTACTTGCAGCTTTAATTATAGTTAATAGCTACTATTTTTGTACACGGGGCGTTGTCTGCACTGACAAAACAGCCCCAAAATGCCGTAACACTGAATTTAACAATCCCAATAAAAAGGCTCTAAATGAATTATGATTTAATAATATCAAACGAGGCGATAACAAGGCCACGCATGTCGCCAGCAAGCACTTTCGGCAGATGGAGTCTCGGGAGGGCCTAGGGAGAGAAAGCTCGCGCTAGCGCCACCTGTAACAATAAAAACAACAAAAAAGGTCAGCGGCATCCATCCGCGGCAGTCGTGTTCTCAGAGGAAATCGTGAGGGATGAGCTTGGGGGTAAAAAAAAAAAAAAAAGAAAGAAAACTAAGAACGAAAGAAAGAAAATAGCATGCACCGTTAGCTAACTTTGTTCAGGCAGCTGTCGGGGTCGCCTCTTTCCTCCCTGTGGGTCCTCGAATTAGACGGCGTTATGTCGTCAGCAACTTGCGCGGGACCCGGTGATGCAAATAGGCCTGCCCCCCCCCCCCCGCACCCTCCTCCCCCAGGTGCTGCACTAGCTAACAACGAGCACCAAGGGCAGCGTGACACGCTGCGCTATACTTTGCGTTGGAGAAATTGATGGGGGCATTGAAAATGTTCGGTCCTCGGGTGGATTTCCCCTCCCGCGAGAAAGTGCAGGCCGAGAAATAGAACAGCCACTTGAAACGTAACACACAAATGTGGCATACAAGACTAGGGCAACCTTTTTCTTTTTTTTTTTTTTAAATTTAACTTTCTAGTTCTCTTTCATTAGGAAGGATCTTGTATAGGATTCCGAGGGGGAAAAAAATCCTGATTTGGGCTGAAAAATATAACTGTTGCGTGGTATCTCATTTTTAAATTGAATTAACATCAAAAACCGTTTATTCACTTTGTCAGTGTGTAATATTTTATGTTGAATTGAAAAAAATACAAAAAAAAAAATTGAATCTGTTTTGAAATAATTGTGTAGAATTCATTACCGTCCAGTAAAGGGAAAATATTTGACTGGTTCATTGCTATTATAATAGCAAATATTGTAATTGAAATGGAATTTTGAACAAAAACATTTTATTTTCCATTGTGAAATAGGGCTGTAACATTCCTTGCTGTTGAGTAAAAGGGTAAGACATTTAAACTGCAATATTTCACGTTTGCATATTCATGATGATAATTCTTCCCCTTTAAATGATGTCATACTTAGTGTAGAATTATAAATGCTTTTAACCAGTTCTGAATATAGCCGGTAAAATTCATAGATGTTGGGTAAAGAATCATCCATCCGTCCATTTTCTTTGCCGCTTATCCTCACGAGGGTCGCGGGGAGTGCTGGAGCCAATCCCAGCTGTCAACAGGCAGGAGGCGAGGTACACCCTGAACTAGTCTCCAACCAATCGCAGGGCACATCTAGACAAACAGCCGCACTCACAATCACACCTATGGGCAAATTAGAGCGTCAAATTAATGTTGCATGTTTTTAGGATGTGGGAGGAAACCGGAGTGCCCGGAGAAAACCCACGCAGTCACGGGGAGAACGTGCAAACTCCACACAGGCGGGTCCGGGATCGAACCCGAGACCTCGGAACTGTGAGGCAAATGCTTTCCAGCGGAAAAAAATCAACTAAATCAATTTTGGAATCATGCTGAAACTTGTGAGGATAAGCAGCTTGGAAAATGGATGGACAGGCATTTTGTTTTGCATTTTATTTACTCTGCTATTTTGTGCAAAATTTTAACAAATAGTAACATTTTAACAATTTGAGTAAAGGGTGTGGATATGATTGCGCCTGTAAAATTTTCATTTTTTGTAAATTTGGGGAAAAAAATTATTAGCATTTTTTTGTACAGTCATCATGTGGCAGGTTGTGTAAAATTTTAGGAGAAAAATGCTGAGACGTGCATTGATGATGAGTAAAGATTGCCCCTGTAAACATCGTAAACAGATTTTTTTTCTTTTTTTACCCAATATATTTGGAAGCATTTAAAAAGATTTTTTTTTTTTAGAATTATTCACGTGCTGTTTTATGTAAAATTATGACGGTCAAATGAAGTTATTCAATTTTCTCAATAAAACTACCATTCTTTGCTGTTTGTTGGCAGAGTTAAACAATAACTACTCGACGTTGGCTTCTCGCAAAGCCCTGGAATTTCTTTTAAAATGTAAAATGAAGGAAGACTGTCACGGGTGCTTTGGTGCTGTATTTAAGGTCTCAATCGACGTGGAAAGCGAAGTGAGTGGCGGGGGGCGTCCGTTGGGCCGATCAGTCAGTCGGTCCGCTCGCGAGTTAGCGAGGTGTCAATCGAGCCGAGCCGTTCGCCCTCTGGCCTGACATCTCGGCGGGCGGAGAGCGCTCGTATATTTATACATCTGACAGCAGCCATTACGCGGCCGCCCCGACGTTCAAGCAAAGCTTCCCCCGCGGGCTCGACGCCGGGATGAGGCGAGCGAGGCGAGCGAGGGGAGCGACGGTCGCCGCCGCCGCGCTTGACAAACAAGCCGGGCGGATGACGGACTGTTACAGAAGTCAATTTCAGCCCAAAATTGAATTAATGAAGGTGCTGGAAAAACTAATAAAAAGGACATTTTGAATGTTTCGGGGGCACGTCTTAAATAGAAATGAATGCTTGGAGACTGGAGTGAATCCCAGGGGGCATCTTATGATACGCTGCACTTGTGCCTTGAGATACATATTTAATTTGTTCCATTAACAATTAAAAAAATACATGGCGGTGACAGGGAGTGTTATAAAACTGTCCCCCTACTTGTCTTGCGAGACTGTTTAAAGTTCAACATTGATGCAATTTTTCACGTGGCATTGTGTTTCACATTATGCGTTAGGATTAAGATAGCTGGCTTGGAGGTCAAATGACATTGTTTTAAATATGTAAAGTGCCATTCTTTTTATTTTATGTTTACTTGACATGAAACTTGAACTGGCTTTAAACAGCATGAAGGCTCTTTTGTTTTGTTTTGTTTTTTTTAATGGAATTTTCACTAACTCCCACAACTGGTGCTTGTTACTAAGGTAGCAACATATAACGTGGTGTTTAAAATTTGAAGAAATAAAATGAATTTAAACCCATTTTGAAATACGCCTGTGACATTTTCTACTGTTGAGTAAATTCCACCAATAATAGTAGACTTTTAAATTTTGACTACGTTTGGAAAAATTGTAACCCATCATTTTTCATCTTTGGGAAAATTTGGTATTTTGGGTAGTATTTTCAGGGGAAGAATAAATTAAAAAAGGGGAAATCAATTTGGAACAAATGAATGCTGCGGTCATATTACAAAATGGATTAATTTGCCGTTCTTCATTTGTCTTTGTACTTTTGTTTGGACGTCTCAGCCGCCGTAGAATTCTCATGTACAGTTATTACATTCCGACCTTGACGAAACAAAGACTGGCAGCCATATTATGCATTTTTTTTCCTTCATGCTGCTATTAAACTGATAAAAGCGGCATCGGCAAACAAAGCGCCAGAGCCAGATGAAATCATTCATCACTTTCCAATTCCTCGCTCGGCTGCCAGCAGCTTTGTTTTTCTTCGTTTCTGGCGTTTGGATCCGTCATAACGGCTCCAAAAATCATACGCTACCACCTGTTAGTGGCGCGACAGATGTGACTGAGTGCTTAAACGCGCGACCTTCAATAAATCACAATTAGACGACCGCTAATGAGAAGGCTGGCTAACAAGCGCTAAAAGCTACACCAGTGTTGGTCAAAAGCTTTCAAAGAAAAGTAAAATACACAACAAAATGACAACAAGATGACACTAATTAATAACATATGGCGCAAAATTGAGCTAACAGCGGGTTAGCCGCTGTTGCCAAGTTAAGTTCTTTTTGTTTGTTTGTTAATAAAGCCAGAGACACAGATTCTAATGATACATCCGCGACGAGACCCATTGAGATGAATTAAATATGGACCAACGTGGGTCCCGCTGCAATTTATTTCATTTTTGGATCACATTATTAGCTGCAAGACAAAGAAAAAAAAACAAAAAACCAAACTTTTCCTTGTTTACTATTGACCGTACGGCAACAGCATGTTCTAAAAGTAGCAAGTATAGGTGCGTCGTATAAATAGCTAGTAAAACGATGTGTGCCGTCTATAAACAGATGCTATTAATCTTGCAGGCTTCTATTGATCTCTTTAAAGAGCAATTCCATGAGTGTCTATGGGGTGAAGCCATCATTGAATTGGTCCAGCAATCTATCTTTCTACTTAATCTACAAAACCTAACTACGTATCTGTCTACCTCACCTATTATACATTTCGATATTTATTGAATTCATGTAATCTATATTCTACCTACCTTCAGGGCTAAGTCCCCATAGCTATCATGAATGCAGTGTCTGTACAGTTTTGCTTGAAATGCGAGTTTAATTTGTTCCGTGTCCACTATTCACGTAATAAAAAAAAAAAAAATTGTATCTCAAATCATCTTTCCCCTTTCAAATGAATGGAAATGCCAGGGTATGGATATGATTGCATCAGTAATATTTGATTGGACATTATAAGAACTGTATTTTCACTTTTTCAGGATGTATGATTTTGTGGAGCTTTTTGATGCCATGCAGGGGGGCTGGAGCACTGCCGGGAGGGGCGTGGCCTGGTCACCGCTCTGGGCGGTGCCACCTCTGGCACTCGTCACACCTGTTAAGCGGCATGTTAATTGGCCATGTACTTATGTCGGAGTTTACGTCACGGGCATTTGCCAGTTCATTGAGTTTGCACTCTGCTATCGTGTGCGGACACGACTTCCGCAATAAAATCCACAGGACATTATGCCTTTGTCTCGGAGCCCTGCATTTGGGTCCTTCCCCGCACCGATGGCTCGTGACATTTGAAGGGAATAAAGAATTTAATCCATGTGAAAACGATGCTGCAACAGTTGTTGCTGTTGATTTAAGGCTGTGAATACGTTTGCTCCTGTAAGAAAAACTTTTTATTTTCATTTGAATTGAAAAAAATGTGTTATTTTATGTAGATCATTAAAGAAATGAATGAATTTTAGAATACGGATGTAACAGCAACATGAAAAGGGTGGAGAGGCGCAGTTTGTCATCCTAACATCAACATAATTCGGATTTGAGCTTTTGCTTAAAACATTTTTACCCACGCGATTGAAGTCTGTCGCGCTTGCAAACCATCACAAACATCATCAATTATGTATGACTATATTTCACGAGGTTCGGAGTTGTTACAATGGCGCGTGGACTGAATAAGTGATGAACATAAGTGTTATTTTCTATTATCTGCATTGTTTTTGTAGCGGGGGCAGTCCCAAGAAAAGTTTCTTGTTTGTTCCTCAGAGGGATTTGTGAGGCATTGGCCGTACAAACCGCGGGACATCTCCATCTGGGGCAGGACATCCATTTTCCACGGCAAATATGTCCACCGTAATGAATTAGTTGGGAGGAGAGTGACTAAATGAGGTTTAAAAGAAAAGCAAGCCGACTGGCCGAGCCGCTCGTTAATAAGGTGCCGTTAACGAAGAAAGGGCTGTCAGGGGAGGACTCGCCGTGGCTCCGATGTGTCACACTCGGTTCCCCGGACCGAAGCGAGCCCTCGCCGAGGTGACGGTAACTTTTTAAATGTCCGCCGGCACGACCTTGGTAACTTTTAACTCCATTTCAGGGAACAACACGCATCGAATGCCGCGTTTAAAAGCATCTCAGCGTGGGCGACGGCAAGTTGCCTTGGCGGGCCGGCGATGACACCGACCGTCGCAAAAATGGTCAGAAAAGAGCCGAGTGTTGACAGTTAATTCCGTAAGCGGTCCTGTCGCCGTGAGTCTCAATAATGATAAAGAGTCAAGAGTAAAGTGCAGCAGCCATCTTACAAAGATAATGGGCGGCTAAAAGCCGAGGAGAATTCCCGCAAGTCGTCCACTCCAAACTAGCGTCCAGCAATTTGTTCCCCTCGTCTAACGGGACGCACTAAAACTAATTTCTTAAATGATGCAAAAAGCATTTTGTGTCCATTGCAACTGTCTGCCAACAAATGAGGAGGAGGAAAAACAATTTTAAACAGATCTGGCTGAATGGCGAGCGTGTCCAAATCAAGCTGGGACAGTGCTACAGAATTCAAGATTGTTGGGTTCAAGGAAAAATACATATTCATGACAACATAGAAGAATACCGTCCCCGGCATACAACACCAATCCTCTATCAGTTTCTTCGTTTTGTGGGGGCGCACCGTGACGAAACGCCAATACTCAGGTTAGCTTGCACTCTGACAGGGCAACCTCTTAAATAATAGAGCGAAAAATGGGTAACAACCCCGACAAAAAACAATCCAATCTAACGGCAGCTCTCGCCACCTTGGGGAAATTAAGCAATACCGAATCCGCCTGATGGCTCCTGACAAAACTACCGGTTTAACTCCGAAGTCAACAGCGAGGCGTCCGAGTACGAGCTGCTGCGCCACTCATCCCTAATGAAGTGCTACAAGCTGGAAGAAGCATCATAGGAGGCTCCTGCTGCCGAGGGCGACCGGCTCCCCTTGAACCCGAGCGCAAACAGGCGACTCTCTGATCTGCATTCAATCAGGAAGGACAGAGATGATTAATCAGCCGCTACTGATGCTTTTTGGAGCCTTTTTAATCAACGGCAGGGTCGTAAGTGGCACGATCAAATTAGCGTGTTGAGGACTGCGCGCCGTGCTTCCTCCAATTTTTTTTTACCATTTTTAAGAAGGCAAAAATAGCAAAAAAGCAAAAATCTCCTATTTGTCTCTACTAAAACCAGGACAGGAAGTAGAACCTTCCCTTCTCAGCGTTTCAACTGGTCACGACAATCCTGATAAAAGTGCCCAAGTCTGACACCGTGACTTTTGCGCCGTGGCCTGGAGGGAAGGAAAACTGACTTTCACGCCAGCGTTTGGGATTTTATCGGAATTTAAAAGCCAAAGCAGATGTGCAGCGACACTTGAAAGCGGATGATGGGCTTTAGGGGCAGGAATGTGGTTTTATTTACCGCAATGTCAATAAAGCGGGGAAAGGGTTGCAGTTCTTCAAAGAAAACCCGAGACAAGATTAAAGCCAAAAGCAGAGCTACGGTGTTGTTGGACACAGAGATTAGCTTTAATTACCCAAGTCACAGTTGGATGGTACATGGTGAAAGATTTCTTTGCTCGTAAGTGATTTTCAGGAGATGCGGAAACCATTACGTCAAAAACATTAGCGCCCAACCATTGACTTGGCAGGTACCTGGCCGTTGTCTTGCCTTGCAGTGACGGAGCCTTCTCTCTTAAGACGATAAGCTAAACGGGGCTGCTATCATGTTGCATCTGTTATTGTTATCTGGATTTTGACAAATGCACAGCAGCATGGTGGACCACTGGCTAGCACACCCGCCACACACTTCTAAGGTCAAAGGTTCAAATCTGGGTTCTGGCCTTCCTGTGTGAACTATGCATATCTGCGCGAGTTTTCTCTTCTTCTTTTCCTTTCGGCTTGTCCCGTTAGGGGTCGTCACAGCGTGTCATCTTTTTCCATCTGAGCCTATCTCGTGCATCTTGCTCACTAACACCCACAGTCTTCATGTCCTCCCTCACCACATCCATCAACCTCTTCTTTGGTCTTCCTCTCGCTCTTTTGCCTGGCAGCTCCATCCTCAGCACCCTGAACATGTCCAAACCATCGTAGTCTGCTCTCTCTAACCTTGTCTCCAAAACATCCAACTTTGTCTGTCCCTCTAATGAGCTCATTTCTACTCCTATCCAACCTGGTCACTCCGAGCGAGAACCTCAACATCTTCATTTCTGCCACCTCCAGTTCTGCTTCCTGTTGTTTCTTCAGGGCCACCGTCTCTAATCCGTACATCATGGCCGGCCTCAACGCTGTTTTATACGCTTTGTCCTTCATCCTAGCGGAGACTCTTCTGTCGCATAGAACACCAGACACCTTCCGCCAACCGTTCCACCTCGCTTGGACCTGTTTCTTCACTTCTTTACCGCTTCTGTATTGTTGACCCCAAGTATATACCTGTGTGGGTTTTCTCCAGGTACTTCAATTTCCTACCACATTTCCAAACACATGCAATGAAGACTCCAAATTGGTTGTCAAAATGAGTGTGATTGGTTGTCTGTCCCCACCTGCCCTGTGACTGTCTAGCGACCAGTTTTGCGTGTAAGCCCACATCTTTATCAAAGACAACTGGGATGGCAGTACAGAGAATGGCTGGATGGCTGACCAAAGCATTTTGCACAGATTTTACTGGGACACCTTCAAACTCTCGAAATAATGCCAGAATATGTCTCCTCAGAATCACAGTAACCATGACAACTGGGGCCCAAGCTCCCCTGTTGTTTTTCTTTCAGTCGCATTCACCAGCAGACAAGAGACCGTGTAAGTCAATTAGCTTGTTTTGGAAATATTTGGCAAGCCACCACTGGTCACGTCTCCTCAACTCCCTTTCGCCTTCCTGATGTTATTCCTACGCCGGCAGTCTTAATCACCGAAACCTCTTTTCTCTATCTCCCGCCGCTCTCTTTCTCCGTCGTCAGTCTTCGGAGGCCTAATGTAGCGAGCCAACGTGGCTAATGTGGATTAGCTATGCGCGCCGGCATGGGCCAGGAATCCCTCCGGGCTTAACGCGGCGATTAAAACCGCCGCCACGATCGCATGTGTGAGCACGCATGTGAATGATGCCAAAAAGCCCGAGCTTCTCTATTTACACGTCCGCACCTTCAGGGGATCAGAGAAAATATTCTCATCTGACCTGGAAAAGAAGATTTGAAGACACAGCGCCAACAGATGTCAGACAGGGACGGGAATATCTGAGAGTGGCATTACCCCGAGTCGGGATGAAGTGGACTTAGATGTGGCGTACATTTTTTTCTTTTTTTTTTTTTTTTTGGGGGGGGGGGGGGACTGTGAAACTAAATAGGAGTAATTATATTGATGTAGCAGGATGCAACATATTGAGAATTTAAGCAAACAGTGGACCGAGCAGATCTGATCCAAACCCAAACTGCACGCCCAAAACAAGGTCTGATAGACATCTTGGCTTTCTTTTTAATTGTGTTTTTAGGGTTTCAAACGACAGTAACAGTTTCATTTGATTATTTTGGAAAAAAAGCAACATCAATCGTTGGCAGGATGCAGACGCGTTCGGCAGGAGCATTTTAAAGAACCTGAATTATGATGCTATCAAAACACAAATGGCTTTATAATTTAAAGCATCTTAAATCTTTTTTTAGGAAATGAAGGACACAAACCAGGGCAATGGCGACAGTAAATGTAAAAGCTTCAATCTTTTCTTTTTAAGAAAACAGAGAAGGCAGACATGTGCAACAGTGCCTTTTTGAGGCGTCTGAATTATTGATAGTATAAAAATCCCAATGGCCTTAATCGTATACTGTACAGCACCTGAAGCAACTTGATACATCTCTTTGAGGACATCTTTAAGTTTGAATAGAAGCTGCGGACAAGTGAAACGGTCCCAGTTTGAAGAGTCTGAAATATAAAGCTATGAAAACAGCAATAGCCTGAATAAATCTCCAGTAAATCTTTTCTTTTTAGTGAAGCACAATGTTAGTTGCTTATTTTTCTTTGAAGGAAACCTAGGATGCGGAGAAGTGGAACAGTAGCAATTTGAAGAGTCATCCTACAAAAACAACTATGGTTTTTAACAAAAAACATGAAGTTGATTAAATAATTTCTTTCTACAAAAGTCTAATGTCAAAAGTTTGTCCTTTTCTTTTTCCTTTTTTTAAGAAATCAACAATGCAGACAAGCGCAATTGGAGCAGTTTGATCAGCCCAGACTATTGCATCCATCCATTTTCTTTGCCGCTTATCCTCACGAGGGTCACGGGGAGTGCTGGAGCCTATCCCAGTTGTCAACGGGCAGGAGGCGGGGTACACCCTCAACTGGTTGCCACCCAATCGCAGGGCACATGGAGACAAACAACCACACTCACAATCTCACCTAGGGACAATTTAGAGTGTCCAATTAATCTTGCATGTTTTTGGGATGTGGGAGGAAACCGGACGTAGGCACGGGAGAACATGAAAACTCCACACAGGCCCGGGACCTCAGAACTGTGAGGCCAATGCTTTACCAGCTGCTCCACCGTGCCGCCCACTCTAGTATATAAAATGCATTTATGTATTTACAACAGCCTAAACCTTTTGTTTTCGGTAAAGTGCAGAGACAACAGTTCTTCTTCTTTTTCCGAAACAAGGGACAGTGACAGTTGGAACAGTCTGAAATGACACCGGCGGCCTGCGTATTCGATTGCTCTTTACATTGACAGGGTGACATTTTAAATGGCCGAACCAATTTGACGTCCTAACGAAAGCGCTTCTCTATCCATAGCGTCCACCAACCAGAGGCTGAGATGGACTGTCTTTGTTTCGAGAGGACCTGTGTTCCGAAATCTGCATCCTTGAAGCAGTCCCTACCTTCTATCATGCGGCGTTTGTGTACATAGCCGTCAATTGTCGTCGTTGCGTGAAAGGCGTCGCATTTAAGAGCCATTGTCAGTACTTGTCGGGCTATCGTTTCCAAGACGACAAACTCAACCTCGAGCGCCGGCACGGAGCTCCCGACTGCGAAAACAATTTGATTCTTTCATCTCCAATAAATAGATATCCGCTACAGACGACACGGTTGCCACGGCGATGCTGGCAGCTGCGGGCGGCAGGCCCGAGAAGTGCCTCAAAGAAACAATTGTTTTGTTTCTGTAGAAATGTTTCTATATTAAATTGAAGTCAAAAAGCCTTCAAGTATGCGGTCTTCATTTTGGGTCCGTCTCTCCTGAGAGACCTTTTGGAGAGCTCTTGTTGTGTCTTGCTGTTGACAAAGCAAGCATTTTTAACTCATAACTATGATGTTGAAGTTTAAAAAAACAAACAAACAAACAAACAAAAACCTACACCTGGTGACACGGCCTGCGCTATTTTTTGCAACGGCGGTAATTAAAAAAACGATTCGACGGATGAGAAATGCCTCGCTTTTGACTCAAAAAGAGCTGTAGGCAATTGCTCCTCAGTTAAAAGCAGAGAAAATGCCTTTGAAAGAAAAATCGAAGCAGATTCCTGCACGTTGACGAGATATTTCTGTCTGTTCATGTCGAGGCTACTGCACATCAACTGGAACTATACCATATTTTCTCACAGATATACGTACTGTAATTTCACCTAACTGCAATTAATTGCTTCATTCCAGTAGCTAAAAAAACGATTTTCTTTCAAAGTGTATTTTGTTGGAGTGAATTGTAGAGTATAGCGCTCGTGCACATGAAGTCATAGTTTGCATGGCGCCATATTGCCGGTCAAATGGAGCTGCTCTACACTGCGGGAGCCGCTTAACCAGAGCAGATTTTTCAAATTGCCTGAGACCTGCTGTGCTGTTGGTTGTCACAACAGACGAGACAGATCTTCAAAGAGGTCATTCTATGGCATACCGGCTGAAAACACCAGAAAATATCGATGGATTTCGGCAATTAAACGGTGAATTAAACGATGGATGGTGCCTAACCAAAAAACACACACGCCTGTGTTGCGATCACTTCATTTCAGGTAGGAATTATTCTTCTCAATCTCAAATTACCAAAAAGTATTTATAATGCCAAGTTGGCTCATTTGAGAACAACGCATATTTAAAAAAAAAAGAAAATAAACCGTCTGTCGCAGCAAAGAGGTTAACTTGTGGCCGCAATCCCTTCCGTGTACGTTCTGTGCAGACGACTCCGTCCACTTTTTTTTGTCTCCCAATCATAGTTAATGAATGAGCGTTTGTGTAAAACTATGGGGTCATTTATTTAAATACTGGTATTTGTATTGAATACCAGGTGAAAAGATCCATTTCGATTTCGGCAAAGGTTAACGTTTGGTATTCCGTCTCCCCATCATTTGGTCGGATTTATTTCTGATTGATAACAGATCCAGCAACGAAGTATTTGTATGCGTCCAGACTTTTATAAGCTTTCAAACACTTCTGTGTAAATCTCGACGACTTACTCACCAGATACATGTGTAGATCCAGTTGTCCAAGACAAGAGGAAGCGAATTAATAGTCCAATTTCTTATCGGCGAAAACATCAACTTTGGCATTAAATATGAGTCCTCAATGCCAAGTGTCTCCCATTTTTCCACATACCTTCGCTTATTATCACCTTCTAAATGTTTAACGGTATCAGACAAAACTCTGGATGTCGTGTTGTAAGACGTATTTTCGTTTGGTCTCAACGGAATTAACTTGCAACAATGCTTTGTTTGACCGGCAATATGGTGAGTCACGTGATTTTATGATGTGGGCGCATGAGCTCTATAGCTATATGTTGGTTTGAATAAAAATCGTTTCAAATTGTAATTCAAGTTCATCACATCATATTTACAGTGAATCGCATTGTGTTACATCTTAATTCGAGTGAATAGTAACATACCACATCGAAATTAAATTCATTTGAACGACACGATAATTACAGTCAATCAGATTGCATTGCCAAACAGTATGACCATAGTATCAGTATCACAATATGATTTGAATGTGTCATTTGTATCCTATCAGAACTTAATTTGTCTGTATCGTATATCAACTGAATTTGACTGAATCATATTGCGTCGTAATTGGACTGAATCGTATTATGGTAGCTTTACCCAGTTCGCTCATGTATGTCATGACTAAAGCAACAAGAACAATATGTTAAAGCAATAACGGCGTTTACCTCTGAAGAAGCAGTCCTTGGTGTGCACCACGTAGACGCGCCTCCTCTCCACACAGGCGGTGCGGTAGACCTCGCAGTGGTTCTCGTAGAAGCGTCCGTCCGACCCGCACACCGGCACGAAAGATGGATGGCATTTCTCCTGGCACACGCACTCCGCGCGACCTGTCGCCGCCATCAGCACGCACTGGCGGCCGCGGCCGCAGTACGTCCTCCGGCAGGGTCCGCTGTCCGGGTCAAAGACGGCTGGAACAGAAAAAACCCCACAGAGGTTTTAAACACAAACGATGCGAGTCTATGGAACAACTTTGTCAAAACATGAGTCAATTACTGCTTAAAGCTGATTTGAAACCACAACCCTCTTTTGAAAGCCAACTTCAAAACCTTAACCCGGGTCTTGAAACCCTAAACTTGCCTTGAGATTCTCATTTGAAACCCTTCACCAGGACATGTCGCCCTAATTTAAAACCCTAACCTTGACTTCAAACCCTCATTTGAAACCTTAATCAGAACTCCCAACCCAAACTAGAAAACCTAACCCTGTCCTGAAAGTCTGAAACTCTAAACTTGACTCGAAACCCAAGTTTGAAACTCTAAGCCTGCTTTCATACCCTAATTTTTAACAGTAACACAAAACCCTGAAACCTTGTATTGAAACCCTGGTTTAAAACCAGTGCACCTGATTTTAAAACTCAACTTTGAAATCCAAACCCTGTCTTGAAAACCTACTTTGAACTAACACTTACTTCAAAACTAACCTAACCTTGACTTGAACCACTAACATGAAACCCCAACATGATTTCAAACCAAAATTACAAACTGCAACCATGGCTTCAAACTCTAATTTGAAAACCAGAACCCATTTTGAACCTATCCTTTAAAACCATACACCTGATTTCCAACTACGAGTGTTACTTTAACTTTAAGACTGGCTTCCAACTTGAATTTGACACCCAATTCTCTTTGTGAAACCCTTATTCTAAACCTTCAACCTTTTAAGAAACCCCGAAATGACTCTGAAAACTTACATTGCAAAACCCAGCCTTGTCTCGAAACCCTAATTTAAAAGCCCAACTGTGCCTGTCGTGTGAATAAACGTAAGAGATTACATTTACTTCATTATTTCCGTTGGGAAATAACTAAAACAATAAGCAGCTGCTGCAGTCCGCAGGCTCTTTCTCTTTTATCATAACCAAGTATTTCTTCCGTAATTATATAAAGTCTATCGTATCCGGCCGGGAGACGCGTTCACTTGCCTCCTCGTCCCGTCGTGCTAATTGCCCGCCATGTTCTGAAGCATCTGTGGAAAATGCAAGATAGCCACCCCCGCCCCCGCCCCCGCCCCTTGGCAACTTATGCGTTTGTACCCCAGTCGATTACAAGACAGTTTGTGATCTCAAACCGCGGGAGATTATAACACTTAGTCGCCCACCGCCAGCTTTCATTCTTTCTACGAGGCGTCCCTCAACGCACCCCCCCCCCCCCACCAACAATACATCACAAAATTTGCGAACAATACACAAGATGTTTGACATTTGCGATCTCTCTGGAGCTAAAATTTTTAATCCTAAGCAGATCCGAGTAGAGACTCTAGTGTTGTCGTCCTCTTTTATTTGCCGCACAAGACATCCCCCCCCTCCCACCACCCTCCGGTGGGGGGCTCCAACCGGAGGAATGTAATGATCCATTTCCGACACAATAGTGCCGTGTTTGTTCGCCCGTCTTATCTGTCTGACATTTTGACTAGCCGACATGTTTATTAGCTTTTAAGAGGATAAGAGCGTGACGACCGAGGAGCGCAGCCAGTTTCCAGTTTTGGCTGAGAGGCAAGCAAGACGGTCTGAGCACGAAAGAACTTATAACTTTATTTTTTTTTTTCCCCAATACAATGCAGACTTACAATTTTTGGGAGATGAAAGCCCTTCCAATTTTTCCGAGATACGAGCTTTTGCCTGTATTTGAGATATGAATTGCCTTCGGCATCCATCCATCCATCCATCCATCCATTTTCTGAGTTGCTTACCCTCACAAGGATTCAAAGCATCCAGCCACCGTGAATTCACATTGGATTCCTCGCAGTGGAACCACAATATCATTTGGTGGCGCTATTGTGCCATTAGGCTGGTTTGCCAACCACCAACAGACCCCAAAAAAGAACCACAGGGCGATACATTCGCTACAGTTATGTTTTATGTTTGCATTTCTTTCCCGTGTTTGTTTGGTGAGCAAATTCTATTTCAGTGTTTTTATACAATTCAATAACGTTGAGTGCAATTAGTATGATGAAAACTGAGTTGTGATGTTTTCAGGTGGTCTGGAACAGATTCATAGCCTTTGCCTTCATTTCAATTGGGAAAGATAATTTGAGCTATGGAATGTTTTAAGAAATGAGCGTGACCACGCAACATTTTAAACTTGTGTCTCAATGGGCCGCTGACGGCTTGAACCTCTAATTTGAAAATGTAACCTAGGCGTGTAACCCTGATCTGAAAAATTACTTTCAGACCCTAACAGCGACTTCAAATCCACCTTTGCTACCTTAACCGATGGTTGAAACATTAATTTTAAATCCTGACCCTTGTCTTAGATCCTATCTTCAAACCAACACCTGCTTGAAACTATAATTTTTATTTGAAATCCCAATCCTGACTTGAAATCCTAAATATAAACCTAAACTTGAAATCCGAACACCATCTTGGAACCCTCATTTAAATCCCTACCACTTGTTTGAAACCTTTCCTGAGATGCAACCCTGATTTCAAACCAGTTTGAAACCCAAAGATTAAACTAAAGTATTAACACGAGTCAGCTTTTAGTGACCAAGATGAGAGTTTGTGTGTACATGAAAGACTGAAAAACTTTGATCATAAAGAAGTCTGCATTTTAATGTTATTGTAATATGTTTGTGTAGGAGGCCATCAAGCGCGTCCGTCACTCGACTGTGGCACCAAAACCCTCAAAGCCTCCCTGCGTTTAACCACGCACAAGCTTGGAATGACTTGAACCCGGGTTGAGAGATATCTTCGGTTCTTTCAATCCTTTAAGCGGCATCCCACGCCATCTTGGTATTTAATCAGCGGCGCCGGTAGTTGTTATTTTTTTTTTGACAGGCTGTTGCAAGCACAGCGGGCTGCTCGTGAACGCCCTAAAACCTGGCGCTCGTTCCACGAAATCTCCAGGGAAGCCCGCGTGACATTTTGACTCGGCGGGCGGCTTTTGTCATCGTGTCGAAATCTGCTGACACGGCGTGTTATTCGATTAGCGGGCGGAAGCCGCTCACCGATAACTAGATTCACGGGGGACAAGTCGTCGATGGGCGTCTCCTGCCCGACAAAGCGCTTGTGACACGACGCGCTTGCTGGGATGGAATATCAATGCAACATAACAAAAAACTTGCAAGCTGAGACGAGACAGATAAGAAGGCGCTGTACACTTTGCGGGAACACACACACACACACACCACACACACACACACACAAAAAGGATGGAAACGATACTGAAAAAGCAAGATTGTCAGAAATAATATGACTGGGATAATATCCATGCATCCGTTTTCCGAGACGTCAATCCTCACAAGAGGTCATGGGAGTGCTTTGATAAAGGAGAAAAATATGCGAAACGGATTTTTATGGCGCTTTAACCACACCACGGTCTCAATGTACTCAGACATAGAAGCAGCAAGGAGATCGGCAAACGACAAAAACAACAAAAACAGTGCTACGTGTTAGCATACTGGCGTAATGTGAGATCCATCTGTTTTGGTGCTTTCTCTACTCATCTTATCTTCCCATATCTTAACATAATAATTCCACATGTTAGTACTAAGGGACTTCTCATTTTACACTACATTATGTGATATCCTTATCTTTTTTTTCTACTCCGTTTTTGGTATCTTAGCATAGCGACTGTTCGCATGTTAATATTCGATCAGTTTTCAGATTCACCACCTCCATATTTCACTGTGTCTGGCTTCTCGATAAATTGCGACACAAATCCCAACAGTTTGTCGGCTGATAGCAAGTACGGCCGGCCGGTACGGCTGTCGTGCTTGAAAATCCCTCATTCCCCGAGTGCCGATACAGGAGGAAAAAAAAAAAAAAGAAAAATATCACCCGTGGAGACGCAGCAGATGGCGTGCAGCTGTTTGCGCCAGCAAAAACACGACAATTTGTATTCGGGGTGGATTATCGGCCGTATGAATGTTGTATTAAACGTATGGAAATGAAAGCAAAAAGCCGGCGCACGAGCACTTAACGCTGCAACCTAAATATGTTCCGCTGCTTGTTTTACCTCTCATTAAGTGGGGAAAATTGTATCATTGCCTCAAATTGCAAGTGAAATCAGCTCATTTTGCATTCTATAAATGCACGCCATTCATTTCCTTTTAAGCTTACACCAGTTACCAGTTCTTAGGCTTTCTGATACTGTTCGTTATCAAGTACCCCAGAGGGCTGAAGAACTGAAAAAAAGTTTAGTCCTGTTGGTCCTGGAGGAATTTGACTTGTTGTAAGATATTTCGCCAGGATTTTTGGACTTTTCTTCCCAAATTTATTTTGCCCCCCCAAAGTTCCCTGAAAAGAAGACCCAGAAAGACTTGAACTTTAGTTTAGCCGTTATAGAAGTACTTGTTTCAATGATTCAAATGATTTATGTTCAAGTCAAGCACCAGGCACAAAAACTGTCAAAAAATAAAAATCAAAAATACCGGAATAATGTCAAAAACCAGTCAAAAGCCAAGTTAAATAAAGATTTGAGAAAAAGGTAAAAAATAAATTCATTAAAAAGAGAAATCAAACAAAAATGTCAAAAATGTTAAATACCAGTCTAAAACCACATCCAGAACCCTGCCATGAACCATGTCAAGAAGTAAACAGAATAGTCTAAAGCATAAACCTGGAAAGGATCAACTTGTG